>NC_134483.1:120112936-120292936 GCF_040206685.1 Ascaphus truei
TCAAACTTAAGTATAGGCTCGCACACAAAGGTCACCCCACTCCGCCACAAGGGCACTACCAGAGTTAAAAGAGTCAAGATAACTCTCTGCTCAAGTAACATCTCTGCTCAAGTAACAAATTATCTCTGCTCAAGTAACAAATTATACGCTGATGTGGATACGACCTCTGAAAGCCAAACCACACGCCCCTACGTGGCAGCTGACCCCCTAGGTGACAAGCTCCCTGATGGAGCCATAAGTGAACACACGCACAGAACTACCATTGTCCTGGGTGTAAATATGGTGATTGATGTCAGGATGGTGGCTGAAGATTATACCACAGGTCTCCCCACAGCAGCTGACCCACCCCACAACAAAGTCGCTGATAGAGTTGAATGTGTTTATTTATGCTCAGATCTGTTATTGTTAAGGCTGTATATATTATTATCAATGTCATGTGTCTGGTTCTAGAATAAGTTTACTCACACGCTTCCCCGAAAACAGCCGACCCTCCCTGCAGGGAGACTACTGTTAACATTACCCAGGTATATGTCTATGCAGAGAGTGCCTGCATAACCTGTTCAGCACAAGACAAAATTACCCAACCTTCCTTTCCCCCAACCCCACCCCCTCCTCCCCCCTCCCTCTCTTCTCTCCTTCTCCCCCTCCCCCCTCCCCCCTCCCCCTCCCTCTCTACTTCCTCCCCCTCCCCCCCTCCCCCTCAACCTCTCTTCCCCTCCCCTTCCCCCCCTTCCCCTCCTTTTTTCCCCCCCTCCCATTCCCTCCATCTATACACACTTGGGAAATGATTACACAGAGAGTAACTAGGGGTCCACACCCTCCTGGACTAGCCGGTCCGTACTCCCGGATTTACCCCCCAAGGACCTTAAGTCCGAATGCCCATGCGTAACCCCGGCGACACTCCTTCGGGGGCGCCCACTGGCCCCCATCCTCTTTTTCTCTACCTGGTCCAGCAGTTCTTTACTCCTACCAACCGTCCCGCCCCCCCCCCCTTCCTCCCCAGCTTGTTGGCTCAGACTCAGATAATAGGTCAACCTCTTCCGCCAGAGATGAAAACCTTAACCCTGCTTATATGGTAGTCAGTCAAGATCCCACGTTGGGAAAGGGGTGATCCTAAACGCCCCCTCCAGATATAACAAGAATGGCTAAACAAGCCCCAATCAAACTTATTTCCCTTAACGTCAAAGGGCTGCAGAGCCATAGGAAGAGAAAACTAGCTCTCCAAGAGATGAAAAGATTTCAAGGAGATATTATCTTTCTTCAGGAGATGCACTTCACAGACCACGAGCCACCTAAAATATTTAATAATACATTCCCAATCTGCTACTACTCCTCTTTCAGTAGCAAAAAAAGAGGAGTCGCTATCTTAATTTGCCAGGGAACTCCATTTAATTTTGTCAGTAAAGTATCAGATCCAGGGTGTAGATTTCTTGTGGTATATGGCTCATTGGCGGGCACGGCGATCACCCTGATCAACCTCTATGCACCAAACGAGAATCAACCAGAATTCCTGAAAAAAGTTTTAGATATGATCGACCCTACCTACCTATCATCACTGATAGTGGGGGGGGGGATTTAAACATGGCCCTGAATCCTACGGAGGACAGATCACTCCCCTCAAACTGCCCACACACGGTACTCCCCCTGAAGACGGGAATGGCATTCAGATCAATTGTCAAGGAGTTCTCCTTGGTAGACGTTTGGAGATCTCAACATCAGGGCCAACGGGACTATACTTTTTATTCCGCACCCCACCAGACCTATTCTCGCATCGACTTCCTTTTTACAACCAAGAATGTCTTGGTGGCCTCCTTAACAACCGAGATAGGCCCGATCGCATGGTTGGATCATGCCCCTATTTCGTTAACTCTCTCTGTTCCATTCGTAAAGTCGAGCACATTTAACTGGAAACTAAACGATTCACTATTGAATCACCCGGAAATAGTGAGAGAAATCAAATCGGCCCTGTCAGAGTACTTTAGGACTAACTCAGGTTCAGTCTCATCCCCAGCGGTACTATGGGAGGCCCATAAGGCAACTATCATAGGTACTCTTATCTCCAAAGCATCCCATAGAAAAAAAGTTAAAGCAAAATTACTCAAAGACTTGACAGAGAAAATAATCAAACTAGAACAGCAGCCCAAATCCAACCCGTCAGGGAAAATATATAAAGCCTTAACTTCCGCTAGAAACGAGTTGAAAAAGATCCAACTAGAGGATGTTGAAAAAGCCCTCCGACGGACTAACCAGAGATATTATGACAAGGGCAACAAAGCTGATAGACTTTTGGCCAGCAAATTAAGAGGGGTAAAAAAAAGGTCCCAAATAACGGCGATTAAGAATATGTCAGGTGAAATACTGTACAATGATAAGCAAATTGCGGAGGAATTTACCAAATTCTATACCAAACGATACAACCTCAGAATCCAAGATGAAAACAGCAGAGCATCAAGGCTCACAGCAGTCTCGGCCTATCTAGATAACTGTAATCTCCCATCCTTAACAGAGGAGGAGAATGAGACGCTTAACGGGAATTTCACAAAAGAGGAATTGGCTGACGCGGTAAAAGCGCTCAAACTCTCCAAAGCCCCTGGCTCTGATGGGTTCACAAATGCCTACTATAAGAGATTTCTTCCGTCCCTATCACCTCACTTTTTAGACCTGTTCAACTCCTTCATGGAGGGTGACCACATACCAGCTTCAATGTCCTTAGCCAATCTGGCAATAATCCATAAAGAGGGCAGAGACCCAATGCAGTGTGGGAGCTACCACCCTATATCACTGTTGAACAACGACCTCAAGCTGTACAGCAAAATACTAGCCAATAGACTAAACCCCATCCTACCCAGACCATAACGACCAAGTGGGGTTTGTCTCGGGCCAACAGGCCTCGGACAACACCCGCAAAATCATAAACATAATAGACCATATTAATCATACAAATACCAAGGCGGTCATACTGAGCTTAGATGCAGAGAAGGCGTTTGATAGAATTAATTGGCTATTCCTAGATAAAACCGTGCAGAAATTCGGCTTCAAGGACTCATTCCTAGAGGGGGTCCGAGCACTGTACCAAAACCCATCAGCAGCAATTAAATTCCCAGGAGGCACAGCACAGAGGTTTTCAATAAAGAATGGTACAAGGCAGGGATGCCCTTTGTCCCCTCTCCTCTTCGCCCTGACGATCGAGCCGCTGGCAGCCAAAATACGCGAGAGCGTAAACATCCAGGGCGTACCAATTGGCGAAACAAATGATAAAATTTCACTTTTTGCCGACGATATAATATTAGCCCTAACCCACCCCCAAACGTCCCTTCCCAACTTACATAAAGAATTGGTGGAGTTTGGCAAAATCTCGGACTACAAAATTAACAATGACAAATCAGAAGCCCTACATTTAAACGTACCAGAGCCGAAAGTCAATCTATTGAAATTAAATTTCAACTACAGGTGGAGTTCCTCCTACATTAAATACCTGGGAGTGAATGTATCAGGTAACTACCAATCACTATACAAATATAATTATCCAGCCTTGTTCGGGAAAATTAAAAAAAGATCTGGATAAATGGGAAGGTTATCAGATCTCATGGATCGGGAGGATGATTCGGTAAAAATGAACATACTCCCCAGATTGTTATACTTCTTCCAGACACTCCCGATCCATGTTCCTGGCTCTGAACTTAAAAACATTCAAAATAAAATATTTAATTTTATTTGGAAGGGCAAAAGACCCAGGGTCGCAAGGTCGGTCCTATTGGCGTCAAGAGGGAGGGGGGGCCTAGGGGTCCCAGATATCTCAAAATATTATTTAGTAGCCCAATTGAGGCAAGCCGTAGTGTGGAACGCAGACCCGGGCCTCTACTGCTGGCTAGATATTGAATCCCACTACGTAAAGACGCCTTCTCTGCAGGCCCACCTTTGGTGTACAGACAAAGGAGATAGACCCCTCTGCAGATTTGACCTTGGCGCTGTAAGACACACCTGGGAAGTTTGGCGGAAATGCAAAACGAAGTTTAAACTAACATCTCCAGGCTCACTGCTTACACCGATCCACAATAACCCCAACTTCCCCAGGGATGTGAACCCAAACAATTTGATCACTTCAGACTGAGGGGGATCAGGGTGATCGCCGACCTTTTGAGCGGTGGAAGGCTGCTGAACTTTCAAGAATTGCGCACAAAGCACGAGGCCCCAGAACTGAGCCCATTTAAATATCTCCAAATTAGACATTTCCTCCAAAAAAATGTCCCCAAAATTTGAGTATCCTCCCCTTACAAACTTTGAGAGGCTGTGCCAAACGAGCACGCATCAAACAGCCTTGATCATATGGGACGCGGCTTCAGGAACTTCCATTTGTACCACAGCAAAAGGGAATATTTACAAAATCATGTTCCAATGGTATCTTACCCCAGTCAGATTGAAGCAAATCTACCCCCTGGCCTCAGATCTATGCTGGAGAGGCTGTGGGTAGAGAGGCGACATGGCCCACATTTGGTGGTCATGCCCAAAAATCCAGAACTTTTGGCTTACAATCCAAACTCTAATTCAAGAGGTAACTGGCCTCACAATATCTCCTGACCCATTGACCTTCCTCCTGGGCAGGCCAACAGAGGAAATTGACCGCCCAGTGGGGAAATTAATCTCCTTTATCCTCACCGCGGCAAGGTGCGCTGTGGCTTTCTCCTGGAAAAAGATCTCACTCCCCTCCATTCAGGCGTTAAGAGAAGAGTAGATGACGTGATGCTTATGGAGCGGCTAACAGCTTTCCTCAAGCGTAAAACTGGGAGTCACTACAAGGTATGGGAACCCTGGGTGGGTCACTGATCCCCAAAAGGGCCCACACTAAGGACCCGCAGCCGATAGGACCGTGACATGTAGGAAGGATGGGTCAGCACAGTGGGGGAGGCAACCCCCCCCCCCATCCTCTCCCCTCCCCCCCCCCCCCCCCCACTTGGCCCCCTCTCTTTTTCAGACCTCTCGATCCCCAGGTCACCCCGTGACCCAGAGGTCACGCCTCTCTTGGCGGTACCCTCCCCCCACCCTTTGAAACGGAAAAATGAAAAACCACTGTGTATTAGGATGTTGCGATGTGATATATGCCTGTAATCTTGCCTATTTCCTAATAAAAATGTTAAAAAAAAAAAAATGTGCACACACATATATATTTTCAAACAGCATAATTTTAAACCTCTCTTTTTCAGACCTCTCGATCCCCAGGTCACCCCGTGACCCAGAGGTCACGCCTCTCTTGGCGGTACCCTCCCCCCACCCTTTGAAATGGAAAAATGAAAAACCACTGTGTATTAGGATGTTGCGATGTGATATATGCCTTTAATCTTGCCTATTTCCTAATAAAAATGTTTAAAAAAAAAAAATGTGCACACAGATATATATTTTCAAACAGCATAATTTTAAATTAAAATTGTAATAAAAGACAAAAATGGAATACCAGAATAAGTCTTAGAGAAAATTACTCTTGGAGAAAATTGCACAGGTTCCAATCTGTATTAAGAACTCATGGAAATCTAGTACGTAACGTAAAGATCCAGAACAACTCATCTAATTTATTTATTCTATTTCCACCTCTGATCCATAGTGGGACATGTTCTATTCCCATGAAGGTCCAATTCTTTACATCGCCCTGTGTGCACCTTTTTTTAATCAAGTGAATATGCTCTTGAATTCTTAATTTCAATAGCCTTATTGTCCTGCCCACATACTGTTTACCACAGCCACAGGTAAGTATACTACAAATTTTGTGTTACAATTTATGAAGGAATTGATTTTAAAACTTTTACCTGTGACTGTGGAAACAAAGCTAGACAGGTTCAGTGTAGAAAAACATACGTTGCAATGGTGATGTTATAGATGCTCACTACAACCTGGACTGGACCGCGGGGCCGAGGTGGGGACAATATATAACCACTGCCCTAAGCCACGGGGATAGGTCCGGTTTGCAGAGTCGTGGACGTGTAGCCGGGTCAGGGTAGGAGAGTGGAGAGAGTAGAGGGAACTTGCTTAGGTCCGGGGTTGGAGAGTGTAGAATGGTCGAGATCCGTAAGCTGTGGTCGTGGAGTAGAGAGTGTAGAAGTCAGTTAAACAAGCCGTGGTCCAGGGGGAATAAGAAGAGACAGGTCAGGCACAAGCAGGGTCACAACTGAGATGCGGATACCAACAGAGACCGGTACTCAGGTTGCAAATGAGCACAGTGGATAGAAGGGTCTATGCTCAGCAACTAGCAGAGGGTTGAGTGGACCTAAGAAGGGACCGGCAGCCAATGGGGTGGGAGCAGCGAGGAGTGAACTACCAGTAAGTAGACAGGTGATAGGAGGATGTTACCTGTGATTCAGGTGTGGTAAAGCAGCTGAGAGTCTTCTTAGAACTTGCACGGCGTGCACGCGTGGGAGGCACGCAATGTGCATGTGAGGGAGGTGTGCCGTGTGCAGCGCAGGCGGCGCACGAGTTTCGGCAGCTGCGCCGGCAGAGCAAGGTGGGGGAGCGTTGCCACGGGCGTGCATCCATCTGGAACCATGCGCGCGCTTGGCAGGGGAGCGTGTGCCCGAGAGGCTGGCGTGACACGTCCAGGAGGCGGGGATTCAGCATGCTCCTGACAGATGACATGAAAACCTTTCAAGTTTTGTACTACAGAAGATTCTTCTGACTGGAAGAGGCTTGGTGAAAGGCTGTTGGCTAGGGTTTTAGCCCTCCTAAAAACAAATTTGGGACCTTTTTCCACTAGAGTTCATGAGGCTGGATCAAGCTTTAAAAATTTCCAATGGCCCTGGTTTGATTTGCTTGTGCGCTCTATTGCGTCACAAACAATGGAGATTCTCTTTACCTTTATGTTTCAATTTTGTAGTTTTTGATCTCACCAATGTAGATGTTCTATTAATTTGCTTTACCTGTTCCAAAGCCTCGTCCAAGTCATTAGATCTGTAACCCCTTTCCATGAACCACCCGTAAAGTTTCCTGGATTGTTTTGCAAAATCCTCATCTTTTGAGAAATTTCTTCTTAATCTTAAGAATTGTCCTTTTGGGATCCCTTTTATGAGAGTCCTAGGGTAACAACTGTCAGCTCGTTAAAAAGTGTTTTGTGCATTTAACTTTGTGTAAACATCAGTTTGAACTTGTAGATTAATATCTATATATATTAATAAGTCCAAATAGTGCATGTGCTGAGAATTGTGAATGTGTGTGAACATTAAATTGAAATTATTTGTGTTTAATAAGTCAATGAATAAATGTACCCGTGCATACGGTGAAATGCGTTGCTATAATCTACGGAACTGTTTTGGAACTTGGCAGCCACCGTAGCTGTCTATCCTGTCGGTGTGCTAGCAGCGCTTGCCAGCTGATGACCGGACACGGTAGCGGGGCGCTGTATGGATCGCAGAAGTGCCAGACTCAGCAGTGACTGCCAAGGAGTTTTATATATGTGAGTGTGTACGTGCGTTGTGTTATTAAACATTATGTTTTTATTCTGATACACTCTCCTTACTTACTCAATGACTGGGGGAACTTACCTCTGATGAGGGGACTGTCGATCCAGCACTGGGAGAAATAGCCAGCTGGGGGCTGTACAGGAGTTCCAGCCAGCAGGAGAAAAGGCTAAAGATACCTTTTGAAGAACATCATTTACACAAGGCCATGTTAGTAGCTTTCATCCACTTATATTATATATGCCATCACCCCTTATCTGTTTGTTTCATTGAGGTTGTGCATTGATGGTTGCTGATTTACATTTGGCTCTATCAGTCTGCACAATTATCTGCGGTCCCCTTATATGTTCTTTTGCAAAAAGGTGTAAATAGCCTGGTCTCCCGTGACAAGCAAATTTTAACCCTTTGTTCAAAAGAGAAAGTTCTGCATCTGACAGATCTATATTTGAGATATTAATTACTCCTGAGGAATCTTTTAGAATTTCTTCCTCTTCTGGGCCTGTTTTCCTGTTCTTTATTTTTCTTTCCCTGAACTGAGGGTTATGTGAATAGGGACCTTGACAAAGCGCTTGAAGCGCCAAACATGTTGGCCCGTTTTTGCCCTTTTTTTATGATGAAATAAATTATCTTTGGAGTTACCCTCTCTACCTCGTTGTTTCCTTGGTGGTGTAACGCAAACCCTACCTACTGCTGTGCCAAATCAGCGGGCCGCACACCGGAGGATCCTGACCTTCCACTAACAGCAGCAGAGAAAAACATCAACAAGCAAGTGAGTTTTTCTCCTTCAATACTGGATTTCAATTGGAAAGACTTAGGCTGCGCTTATAGTGATGTCGCCGGCGACACTGACGTAGTGACTGATTGTAGTGGCTTCCAGCGATAGCGACCAAGCCATCGCATTATCACGTCATGCCTACTGTAAGCGCACGCGACGGCGTCAATATAATAAACCTTTCTTTTAACTTACTTTAGACTTCTGTTCAGAATAGTACGGGTCCCCCAGTTACTCCCCCATACATTTTCTCTCTGTTAAGGTGCCTCTCATTGCTAGTCACAGTTCATATTCTCTTACTAAGCCTATTCTCATATCAGATCGTCTGTCTAGTGCATGTTACCTGGTATTCTAAACTCTCTCCATCTATGGGGAGAGGTACCTATCTCTCTTTTTTGCTAGTCAATTAATCCTAGTGCACCCTGATTACTATTTACCCAAGGGTGAGCGGGTGGCCTCTCCTATACAGTACCGACACACTTTATTCGAGTGTGGTCGGTACCGCAAGCCGGGAAATCTCCCGGCTTGCTAGTGGCCGCCCCTCGGCGTGCCGCGCGTCATAGACGCGCGGTCACGCGTCTTCGGGAGCGTGCGCCCCCTGCACGCGCGTCCAGGGGCTCCCCGAGGGAGCCCTGGTGTCCCGCGATCGCGGGACAGCGGCAGGGGGTTCCGGGGGACCCGGCGGACCCGGCAGCGGTAGGGAGAGCGCCCCGATCGGAGGGCGCTCTTCCGCTGCTTCGGCGCGCGCCCGTCACTCTCGGGCGCGCGCCAGGCTACTGCTGCGGCAGAGAACGGGCAAATGCTCGAATAAACTCTGCCGCAGCAGTACTTTCTTTAAAGCCCCATATAACATTTTTCCCCCATTGAAAACAACATAAACTCACCGCTGTCGTAAATCAGCTGCTAGGTTGACAGTTTTACGACTTTAGAAAAAAAAAACTAAAAAGACATTTAAATTCATACCTCAATATATAAACGCATTCAGAACTTCCTTACTCTAATATTTAGACAGCAGCCACGAGTCTTCACGGCTGAGTCCGTGCTCTCCACACAAACGCTTGCACTTAAAATTTGACAGCCTAATATCTATTTTTGCAGGAGGAACAGTTATCTGTTCTTAGCACCTCTTACCCATGCAGTGTGTGGTACAGTTTGATTTGTCTTTTTGCCACGATGACGCATGTGTACCTCTTAGTATGCAGAGTAGATGACGTCACATGATATTCTCATTTTTAATATAATCCCCCATTAACTGTGTGTCACCTTTCTCTATGATGCACAATGGGTATCTCAGGAATGTTAGTTTCCTTTGTGGCTGAAAGCCAGGGGTTTGGTGATCGCCCCCAGCCTTCTAATCTATATCTATGTCAGTTTTAGTGGGCCATAAGTGATACCTCCCCCCCCCCCCCCTCTGAAGACCACCACAGACCCAGACACAGTTGTGACCTGTTATAGACCAAATATATTGCATTTATAAAAATCAAACTGTAACTCCATTAACCCCTGAAGCACCAGATTGATTAAAAGACTTAATATTCCCCAACATTTTCCTCACATAGGTTATAACAAACTCCCCTGGGCCTGAGACCATTACCGCTCCCCCAGCTAAAGAAACCATTTTACTCCTATTGGCTGGATGCTAAGAATTATTTAAATCCCCTGTACACTTTGTCAACAATCCTCAATAATTTATATTTAAAGATATCACATGACACTTAACAAACACATGTACCTGCTTATTCAAGAAGTAGAAGGGTATTTACAGAGTTATTTAGGGCTGTTTGAGGGTTACAGTTATGGATCCTCACAATCCAGAGATTGGGGAAGGCACTTCTCCACTTGAGACATTGATTGGTGAATGAGAGTGGTAGTCCCTTTAAATGGTGCCTAGATATACTGTACGGGCCCCACTGATCCCAAGATGTAGTTTTTCGATTGGTACTGTTTATGTAACTGTGGCTACTATGGTAGTAACAAGATAAAAGTTTCTACCATAGGTTTTCCCTGACTAAACTCAGGCTCTGCACGTGCCTCAGAATTTAAGTAGAGTAAAGTAAAGTTACTACCGGTGTCAGTGGTGCTTTCATACCTGTGAGGGTCCAGGAGAGCTGAGTGGTCCGCGATGTTGTGGGGACCAGGACAGGCTTTTGATGATCATGATGGTTCCTATGGGTGTCAGCGCCTCCAGCTTCAATGAGGCTCCAAGATCTCCAGAGTCACCCCCCACCAAAACACAGTTCTTTCCCCATTTGCCCAAATGGACTGAACACTCAGGCAGGGATATATAAAAGCACAGGGGTTTATTTGGCTTTTGCAATGGCTGCAGTTGTTATACACAGCGAATGCATGAGGATCAGAGGATCCCAGGCCTCTGGATGGTGCTTGCTCTCTGTTAATGGAGGCCTTTGGATCTTTCCTGACCAGCCAGCCCATGAGGTGAGGAGACCGGCCACACAACTCCACTCCCTCTGAGGGTTGGATCAGCACACACTACACATTTGCACTTCCTCCCTGAGACATCAGAAGGGGAGGGCACAGAATCTGCACCAGGATAGGCTGCACACAGATTCCTATGTCATCACCACTTCTGTCACTCAGGGAGTCAGAAAGAGGGGGGTCAAAATCCCACAGGATTGCCTGTCACAGCCTGTAGCTACAAAGGACTTACGTGACCAGAGGAAAAGAGGCAATCTGGGCCAACCTTGTTACACTAGCATGCATTAGAACTTGCAAATTTGGCCCCTCTTAAATTCTCTAAAAAAAAAACAATTCAGATTTCTCCTTCTGGATTTTTGTCTGTTCCCCTGTTCCCCACTATTGGCTTAACCCTCAATTTGTACAAATGATCTTAACACAAAAACTGACAGGAACAAAGAACCTGATGGTTAATTCCAGAATGTGTGGCAGCTGCCCTCTGTACATAGCTTTTCCCCATGTTTGTTGCCCAATTACCCCCTCCCCACCCCCCAAATAAATTCCTCACTAGTGGGCATTGATTTGGGATGAAGTTTTATTCTTATTCACTCTTTGAGAAAGGCCGGTTGCGGCTGAAACGCGTTAGAGTTGCGGGGGGTGCCTCCCTCTCTCTCTTTTTTAACTTCCATGTTATAATATAGAAGATTTTTTCACAGCACAGTCCAGCTTTGTTCACTTGCTGCGCGGCCGTGACCGCTGTCTTTCCTCCCCAGTGAGGTTATTTTGCCTGAAATTTTATTCTAGATCCCTGCCACACCTATACTTCTTCCCCCCGCCCCCCCTACAATCCCTAACACTTTCTCGCCATTATTCATGGAACACTAATGCTATAGTCAACATAAATCAGTTCAGATTGTATGCATCTCCTTGTACTAAAATAGCTAACTTATTCTACTACAGTAGTTTTGTAGTTGCCTTCCCTATGTCATGCTATTTACTGGCATACAGTATAAACTAATTTCACATAATATAAAAGGTATAAACATCCCAAGAAAAAGCAGGGTTGCTTTTACAGACTATAAAAAGACAAAATCAGGCATGCCACTCCAGGAAAAACACCAGTATAAGCTCTTTCCCAAATGATTTGATGACAAAATAGAGTAGCAACATTTTTAATAATACCCCATTTATTCTTGATAGAAATAATTATGACAAAGAAGGCAGATACTTAATTTTATTAGGAACAATACATAATACCATTGTTACTATAACTAACATACAGGTACATGCACTAAATAATCCCTGCAGAACCTTCTTTGAAGACATAAACAAAATTAAAAGAGGGAAGTTAATCGTAGGAGGTTATATTAACTTAGCCATAAATTGCTCTCTAGATAGGTCCAATATCTATACAACACACTCCCAAACAGTCCTGGAAACAATGCACCCAAATCCCTCTCACACATGCTTAAACAACAATTATTGTTAGATACTTGGAGGATTTTTTTACCCCATCCAAAATTATACATTTTATTCCAACCCCCATAAATCCTACGCTCATATTGATTATATAGTTGTGAATTCCAACACTGTCTTCCTGGTGAAGTGAACATCTATCTTATCACATGGTTTGACCACACTTCAATTGAGAGAAACATGAGAGGCTGGGTAATAACTCACCCCTTATAGTCCTGAAAGCTTAATACCTCCCTGCTTAACATCCCTGAAGTTGTAGAGAAAATGTCACAAGCCCTTCATGTATAGTTCATGTTGAATAAAGATGTACCGTATATACATCTCACTACACAGCGTGGGTAGTTAACAAGGCTGTATTAAGGGGAATTATAATCAACATTGCCTTTCAGAGGAAACATTTAATGCAGCAGAAGATTAAAAAACTTACTAGTAAACTAGTTTCCCTAGAGACAAGAAATAAACCGTCCTCTACTGATAATGTACTTAAAGATATTATACATATCAGACGTGAATTAAACCTGGCCTTTACAAACCAGGCTGAGAAACCGTTTAAATGAACACGACAGTTGTTCCACGAAAAAGGTAACAAAGCTGATACTAACCAGAAAACGTAGAAACAAACAAAATAGCAACCATATCCATGCACGTAAATCAGGTCACATATCACAAGACCCAAAGGTAATGGTGGCCAAAGTTGTTTGTTTTTGTAAAGTTGATAGAGTTTCTTAACGACTGTGATCACCTATATTTGACTCTATAAGATAGGGACAAACTCAACCAACCAATTATTATAGAAGATGTAAAACCAGTAATTAAATCGCTTTAAAATTCCAAGGTTCTAGGCCCAAACGGATTTGCTGCCCGTTACTATAAAAATGTCTCTAAAACTTTTATCCCCCAGTTAACGAAACATTTTAATAGCTTACTAGAAAGTAAATAAATTCCAAGTGAAATGCTTAAAGCATCCATATCCCTAATTCATACGACAGGAAAATACCCCACTGACTACAAAACTAATCACCCCATTTCACTCATTTACACTGATGTTAAAATCCTAGCCAAAATTCTGGCAATGAGGCTCAATAAGTTCCTTCCAACGCTGGTCCATTTGGATCAAGTCTGGTTTATACCAAATAGACTTTAATAACATAATAACAAGATTGATCTAATCCATTCAGCTAATCTTACTAATACACAAATGATGTTACTAACATCCGACATTGAGAAATAGAGAGAGAGTGGACTGGACATGGAGATGTAGAAGACATTAGTGCACCTGCTGGTGCTTTAACCCCACCTGTTTTCAATGTTAGTCCCCCCTTTCCCCCACACGGCTAAGACATTTTGCATGGCAGTTCCCTCTTACAATTGGAGGGTATCCTGCTGCAACGCGCCACTGGGAGCAATAACATCTGTTATATTATCTTTATGATAGTGCAAACTTTTGGATTAAGAGGTAACATTTCAAATTGGATCAGACTACTTTACAGCTCTCCATTGGCTCTTACCAAAAGTTTGGCGTGCTTTGCTGCCACTCAATAATGAAGCTATAAAGCGGTGTCCATTATCGCCTCTTCTTTTCACTCTGTCAATTGAGCCCATGGTGATTACAATTTGTAAAGACGCCAACATTTCAGGTATAAAGGTGAATGACCAAGTCTATAAACTCAATTTTTTTTGCATATTACTGTACATCATTCTGACAATACCTAAAGCAGTAACAACACTCCCTAATTTGTAAAATAAAAAATAAATAAAAAAATGTGAAGATATTTCCAGGTTTAAGGTTAATAGTAGTAAATCAGAAGCCCTGGATATAAATTTACCACCGGACATAGTCAAACTACTCACAATCAACTTCAATTTCAAATGGCAAAAAGACACAATTACTTATCTCAAGGTCAAAATAATCAAATTGTACAGTACTTTACACCACACTAATTACTCCTACATGTACAAAGTCCTTAGAACACTAAGTAACCCGACTCTCCCCAGAATCACACACTCTTTGGGACGCAGTAAATTTAGTTTATCTAGACTCAAGTCGAATATGTTGCCACTCTTCAGTAATTCCCTATTTAAACCTAAAAAAAGTTGAACATCTTTTATAAAGGAAAGGTATACAGGAATATGACAAATAAGTAAACATGGGAAAAATGTTGATCCAGGGAGAAATCTGATTGCCATTATTTGGAGTCAGGAAGGAATTTATTTTTCCCCTTATGCGATGATATTAGATGATGTTTCACTGGGGGTTTTTTGTTTGCCTTCACCTGGATCAAAATACTGTAAGTACAAATATAGAAAAAGTAACTGTAATCTAAAATTAGCCTAGACTGAACTTAATGGGCATATTTCTTTTTTCAACCTCACCTACTATTTAATTATGTAACTATGCAACTACTATGTAACCTTAATGTGAGTGTAACGGTCTTTCCCCCACCCCTTGGGAGATGTCGCCATTATATGGTATAGGTTGGTGCATACCTGCTGGCTAACAGTAGATCTGAGTCTCCGCTGCTGTTGTTGGGGAGAACAGGACTGTTTCCTGGGGTACATTATAGTTGCTTATCTCTGGGTGCACAGCGCCTCCATCTGCCGCAGGCTCCAGATCTATGGAGGTAATCTCCATGGTAGAAATGCTTACATCTCACCCCAATAAGATCACACACCAGGCCAGAGGTATATTCAACTGGAACCGGTTTATTGGTTTCCTGTACACACACAGTAACATGTGGGCCTCTGCGCAATGCAATAACTGCAGGTCTCCAACTTCATATGGTCTCTGGACCTACACTACGGGTCATGGGCCCCCCTGCAGTCCCTGTTCTTCCCTGGCCCTCTATCAGAGCCAGAGGAAAGGTAAACACTCACACTTCCCCTAAGGGAAGAGGACCAGGGCCTGCCAATGCACAGCAGCCCTACGTGTTACCTGTCTTTCTCAACGATAGAGACACTGCAAAATGTGAGTGGTGCAACAAAGTACAGTAGGGGGAAGGTACTAGGTCTGAATCCAGGATTGGGCAGAACACAGACCTAGTCCCACCTCCTCCCTGTCACTCAAGGGTGCTGCCTGAGTGGGAAAAACCCATGATTGGTCCTGACACTGCTTGCTCTTACCAGGGCTTGCATGTCAGGGAGGGCAGACTGGTAGCCAAAACCAGGCATGGCTACATGAGAAAAAAAATATTTCTTGGTGGTTTAATAACGGGATCACTAGAGTGAGAGATATGCTAATTAATGCCAATATAAAGACTTTTGAACTCAGATTCCTAATTCTAAGTTCTTCCATTTCCTACAACTTAGACATTTCATTGTTTCAAATTTCCTTGAAAAATATATCCTCCAGCAGCACATACTTTTAAATGTTTTTGCAATACAACCCCAAATGATAAAAGCGTAATTTAAATTCTGTGTCAATATTTAATTCCATCTCTGCATGAATGTATTATATCAGACAATGGAAGGATGAAGTCGGGGAGAGTCTGAATACTCAGACGTGAGTAGACATCAGTGAATCCATGGCCTCAGTTTCCATCAACACTATAATAAGAGAATAATGACGAAGTGTTGAAATATGACTCCAAAACAATTTAATAAAATGAGTAGATAAATCTCCAAGCAATGTTTTTGGGGTTGTAACAACCTCTCCTCCGTCGCCGTCGCCTACGGGGCTCGCTGCGCATGCGCGAGTACCAAAATGTCAGTGCCCTGAACACTTGGGCCGCCGTGGAGCCTCCTCTGCACCGGAGCGCTCCCTACACACTCTGCAGCCTTACCTGACTCTCCCACTACAGCGGAGGTGAGGGTAAACCTGGGGAACCTGGCTACAGTAAAATAAGGCGCAAACTTAAACTGGTGACAAGTGACATATAAACAAATGCTTTCTGTGCAATATATAATGAAAATCAGGTGCTGCCAAAAACACTTGCAGTTTCCCAACTGCAATATACAAAGAGTGAATGAAATTGGTGTTCACAGTGCAAATTGAATATGTGTGATAAAGTGATTACACGGTAACAGATAATACCAGCCCTGCTAAGTGGTGTTGTACACTCCTCTGTTGAACCAGGGCTTCATGAATCAAACCGCCGTCACTGATACATGTGGGAAGAAACACATACAGAAATGATGGTGCAATAATGACAATAGACAACACAAAGGGGATACAGTAAACTCACACTCTCCATCAATGTTGCGTGCAGGGGGGATTTGGGGCGCACTCCAACCCTAACTCGGCTCTCATCAGCTGCTCATGCTCCTGTCCTGCCTCGTCATCCGCACGTAGTCTCTCCCGTCTGCTTCTCTCACCATCAGTCACCCCCGGAGACCTCTGACGTCAGCTTTAGATTGTCGAGGGGTTTGTATGGTGGCCTCCAAGGTCCAAAAATCTGAATAAAGTTTGTAAGTTATTTATTCAAATGATCTCGTAAGGGCCACATCTGTTTGGGATATCCATGTAATAATACCAATGGTGAATACTTTCAGTTAGAGGGATGTATATCCTGTGGGCTTTATAAATGTTAGAGAACACCTAAAGTCTCAATCCATACCGCTTAACACAGAGCTGATTTATTTATTTGTATTACCCTGTTAAGCTGCTAGACCAACTATTGTGAATCTGGTTATTTTGTATATATCTGATATACTGTATCAAGTACTGAAAAAGATATTAACATTAAATGTATTACAAATGTGGCCAGGTTCTGTTTCTGGGCTTCCCTGTACCTTACCTCCAGGAACACTGCGGGGGCGCGCGGCTACCAGTGGAGCAGTAAGCGTGCACCCAGCGAGCGCTGGTAGTTGCAGGTAAGGGCACAGGCAGAGCGGGCCTTCAGGATGACGAGCGAGTCGCCGGAGGCTCCCGGCGGTTCCCTTGGCAGGGTGCCGCCATGTCAGTTATGCGCGTGCATGCACAGACGGTTCGCACTTGCACAGTGCAGGTTTAGGAGCGCGGCGGCCATTACCTGGGATCGGCATGCGCAAAGGAACCTCCTAACGGCGGCCATTAAAGATACAGGGCTCTGCGGGAACTACAGGCCACACAATGCACAGGGGCAGCTAGTCAGGTGCCGGTACAGAACCAATAGGGCTTCAGGATTCACGGAGGACTGGAGTGGATACATTTGGCGCGCTGGGAGACACGTCAGTCCTAGCTGGGACAAGGAGAAGGTAGGGTGTGTGTGCAGTGTGTCTGTAGGCCCCTGAACTAGGCCACAGACCCCCTGTTAGGCCCCAGCTAGGCCCCAACTCCCCTAAGCTTGTGGTTGCTGCAAGGACAGGCCCATTAGCTATGAACACATCCCCTGTTGTTCCAAGTGTGAGGGACACAGCCAGGACCCGGCGGCGAACTTGCAATCCAGTGGTCTGGGACCAGATCACCCCACAGATAAGTGACTATTATGGTGGGAACCTCCAGCTGGATACCACCCCACGTGGAGGTGGTGCCGACGACGGCGTGAGACCGGACGGGCCCTTGTTTTCAGTCGGTGCTACCGGGTGCTGGAGTATCCGGCAGGTATCACACCTACATCTACAAGTGCACCAACTTTAACATGGGTTGTGGGCAGCGCTGTCGCACACATTGGGTCGGTTGACTCTTGTGGACACCAGGGTGGTTGGGTGCCCAGGAGCATCTCAGTACTTTGGGGGGATATCCCATCCGAGTGTGGACATTGTGTTGGAGGATTACGGCCTTGCATGGCCTATTTGGTGTGGGTGTTATATTGTTGTTCCTTTTCATATGCATGCAGTAAACTGTTATCTTTATGTGTGTGTGTTATGGCATTGGGTCCTGTGACGGGGTTATCCAACATAGTAGGATACCGCACAGGTGGAGGCTCTGTCACCAGATAGATGAGGTCACCAGGCAGATCAGACTCCCAGCAGCGGAGGTTCAGGCCTCCTGTTAGCCACAGGTAACGCACCACACACCCACAGTAGCCGCCACATCTCCCATAGGGTGGGGGAAACTGTGCTACACAAATAGCTCCGTTTTAGGACTTTTTAAACAGAAATAATGGTTATATTTGGGTAAAGGTAACATCACAGTATAAACTTGACTGAGTGAAAAATTTATTTTAGAGTTAACAGTTGGTATTTTGTAAATATTTATAGTGTTTAACAGGGCAAAGTATTTTTACTTTACACCACACGAGAGGCCTGTACTTACCAGCTGGTTTCAAATAAGTAGACAGACTCAGCTAAACTTGGCTTTATTGTTCTCTTTCATTGGATAGCACAGTGTGATTGTTCCCTAGTGAAAAATCATTGGCATGACAGATATAACATCTTCTGGCAGTGGGTACTGGGAAAATGCTTACTAAATTAGAAATGATAGTATCATGATTAACAGTTAATAGTTTTTAACTATTGATATTTTGTTTTTACAAAATTATTTTTCTTTTTTTAAGCTGTTGGGCCCTACACGTTTTCAAGACACTTACAAGTTTAGTTGCCTGTGCTTTCCTCCCTTTTGTGGAAATCATAATGCTTGCCAAATCTTGCGAGTCCCACGGGCTAATAGGAAGCTGCAACTTAATCAAGGGAATTATATTTTTTTCTCCGACCATTTAGATATCCAGGAAGTAACACCAGCAATTAAACTACTCAATGTCTCAGTAACATGGGTTCCCAGGAGCTACAAATAGAACAGTTTAAACATGTAGTAAGACTTACTGTGTCACAGGAAGTTGAGGGATTCCACTTATAGGAAAACTTGGTTTTCTGCGAGCTACCTGGGAGAAGCCTATAAAATCCTACATTTTAAAAAAATAATATTATTATTATTATTGTTGTAATTTTAGTATCTGTCCACCAGGTGGCACAGTGAATATCTTTGTTGATAGACACGGTCGGCACAAGTTCTTTACCAGTACAAATAATAATACTTTAATATTAATATGGCTTTACACACAACTAGTATCACACGATCCAGGGGGAGCATAGGGGAAAAAACATAAAAATACTCTAAGTGCAGTGGTATATACAGTGCTAGGAAAAAATCCTATTCAACTTGGCTCCTGTGTTATTCCTACTCACAAGAAGTTAGAAGTTTTCGGGCAATAGAGATCAAATAGGCAGATGAGAAGAGATCACTGGTCACCGTAACTCAGGGGATGTACCTCAGCGAGAGAGGGAGAAGAACACACATAGCACAGATCTGGCGGCAATGACCTTTTATCAAAAACGAATAAAAATGCACACTTACAGTGTCTCAAAATTAAAACAGCATTTCTAGCTTAAAAGCTGTGACGCGGCCTGAATGGAAACCCACGCCGTCTCTCACCACACCATCTCCCTCTGGATCTCCGATCGGATCGCCACCTCCGTATGCGGGCGGCATTGCGGCACTTCCGGTCGTGGGACGATGTTGTCACTTCCGGTCGCGGCGTTACAGCAGATCGTAGGTGTATGCGTGGAGGAAAGGGGCGCCTTCTTCCACAGCAGCGTCACGTTGTGGGTGGTACAGCTCTACGCGTTTCGCCGGTCGGTTGAATCGGCTTCCTATTTGATCTCTATTGCCCGAAAACTTCTAACTTCTTGTGAGTAGGAATAACACAGGAGCCAAGTTGAATAGGATTTTTTCCTAGCACTGTATATACCACTGCACTTAGAGTATTTTTATTTTTTTTCCCCTATGCTCCCCCTGGATTGTGTGATACAAGTTCTACAATTTGGGGAAGAGTGAAAACAACCCCACCGGAGGGTTGTAGCAGGGGGTATTACATTTGGTTTATTGTTTTTTTTATCACTTTTGAGTCATTATATTGCACTTTTAAATCACAGTTTGTCACTTGATATATTTAGGACATAGCGCCTTGTTCACACCCTTCGTTGCACATTTACACACAACTATTCATACAGTAATTGTATGTGGCTGTTATAGGATTCACTCTAAAATCACGCAACTTTTCTTAAGGGAGACAAAAAATATAAATAAAATTCACTACAATTTAGCAAGCACACTTTGTTTTAAAAACCACTTGCTCTTATGTGAAACGCTGTCAATGTGTTCTAGTGAGATGTGCTCTTTGCTTGCTGCATGTACTGTAAGTGTTGCACCATAGAACGCATATACCGTATGCGTGTCGTGGCTGGTTGAACAATTGTCTATACATACTGTACGTGTCAGAGCACATTTCAATGGTTTCTTTGTTCTTATGTTTAAATCAGCATACTGTACACAAAGACACCTTCCAACCAAAGGCCTCGCCCTCCATCATGTATATTCTAAAATAACAGATCTACTCTTGTGCATTGTGGCCATTAAAACACTATTACTATGGTAAATACCTTTGAAACATTAACTTGGCTTACTATGAGGAGGGGGGGTACAATTAGTCCAATAAATTAACATTCTACACAGCCTCACACCTTCCATTTACAGTAAACACCTCTCACCCCTGCTCTGCCCACTCAAAACAGTGGAAGTTGAATAAGAAATGTTTATTAAGAGAGTTGATATAGTAGTCCCCAGCTCCTTTACCTAAAGGTAAATATCATTCAAAAGTAGTACCTATGCATGGGAACATTAAATGGTTAAACATTATTGATGTTACTGATTACCATGTGTAATGTATCCCCCCAAATACACAAGGAAGGTGTTTGTGGATGCATGGAATTTGCAACAATCTGTAGGGAAGTGCAGTCAAGATGAAGGGAAGGCCAGTCATCAGACAGACAAGTTCAATTCAACTTAAGAGATGTTTACTCTGGATGAACGCAAGTCCAAGGTCAAGTAGGGTGACATGCCACGAACCATGGTACTTATGCACCATGATAAATGAAAAAACAGGATTTAAAAAAAAAAAAAGAAAGAAACAGGGAAGTAGAGCCCTACTTACAAAAGTCTTGCAAAAAAGTTTTAATTTATTCAGGAACAATGAACCTACAGCTTTACGCATATATGCACCATGGCCACCTTTATCTGCCTGGACATGTCATCCAGAAAGACGAAACTGCGGCCATGTGGGATGACGAACTCATTGTGGTAATTTTCATTCTGTGTTTATGTCTGAACACCGAATACTCAACTTCTTTAAGACTCTGCATCTTTTGCTATTTACCCATGTAACTGCTATTTACCTCAGACTAACACCTACTGCTGAGGTTGTAGCCTTAGTCCTCCTCCTCTATGTAATATGTCACATGTAAATTTAGGTCATAAAATGGGAGACAAACTACAGTAGTGTTTATGGTATAATCGTATTTACTGTATAAAGGAACGTACCAATGAGTATTCGGGTACCCTGTGATTCTTTACAAAGGATCACTACATACATCACATAACATGCCCACCTAGCGCTGCATGGGTGCATGTCAGTGTCTGGTTCTGTGGCCGCCCAATCCTGTGTATCAAAAGCCTCTGTGTTGGTACCGGAAAACCGTTGAAGCTCGTAAATACTGATGTGTCGCAGGCCTGTACTTCGCAGAATGCTTCGGCACCACTTTAGATCAATGCTGGAGTGGGTCCCTTCTGACAGTACTTGTTCCTCCATTCAGCTACCACTCGCTCATTGCAAATGCAGCCAGTCTCTTGCACCTCAGGGCCTGCTTTCTGCAGGGGATGCAGTGGGACACAGTCAGTCCTGATATCTCTCAGGCTTGTGCAGGGCTGCTGTACCAGCTCTGCATTAGCAGCTCTCCCCTTGCAGTTCTGTCCCTGTGGGTCCTGCCAGGGACCCTTCAGGATTTCCTCTCTCAGTCCCACCTCTCCAGAGTCCAATCACATTTGCTGAGGCCCTGTCCATCACAAATCACATCCTCCTGCATCAGACGTGGCTCCCTGATGCAGCAAGCTGGGAGTTGCAGTTTCCTATTGCAGCACACACAAGAGAGGAGGCAGACAAGGGGCAGTGTTTGTGTGTCAGCTGCATGCACTTACAAGAGGGTTACATGCTCTCCTTGTTGGAGATGTTAATGTCCCCATCAACTATATCAGGATTACCTTTGTCATAACAAAACTAAACTAACAAATGCACCCTCTCTGGTACATATTATCATAGGTACAGTGGAACTCATACAGATAGAGTTCTCACACATTGCACCACCAGGCCTACTTAGGTCTAGTGTCATTGGGACCACCTATTTGGCTACACTAACCATGGGGATTTCTGTCAACACACCAAGAGAAACATAGGACAATCTCATGGGTGGCCTGATCTCCCTTCTGGGGCACATGTGGGGCTACTGTTACTCTCCCTTGCCTTTCAGTGGACCCACAGGTGTGACGGTGGGGAGGATTTGGCCCGGTAGTAAAGGGGTTACACCCCAATTGGCCACCCTCTAACCTCACCAGGGAGATAAGGGGTTAACTGGGCTGAGGCCCAGACGTGTGATTTAACCCTTGTCATAACCTGAAAATGTATATTCCACTGTTCCCCTGTTTTATTGTTAATCAGTGTCTGCATCACACACACACTGGGATCCATCCGGGAGCACAAGGGTTAATAGTGGTATAGTGATTATAGCCCTTTGTGTAACTTTCCTGCCTTTTCAGGCACCATTTTGCAGGTTCCCATAGGCCGCCATTAGGGCTCAATGCTTTGTAATGGTGAATCTTGCTTTTTGGGTCCTGTTTCCTGAGAAGACCAGCAGATGGCGTCCGAGAGGGAGACGGCGGTTTCCCATTGAAAGTCAATGGGCTCATTGACTTCAATGGAGAAATCCTTGAGAGAGCTTTCCAGGAACGAGTTGGCTGCCGTCCAAACCGCTTAACTGCAAAGCGGATATATTTTCAATAGGAGAGCTTTGATCACTTACAGTACAAGTCAAGTTCAACGACAAGTGGCGTGGGAATAAACAGTTCTAGGGCCCCTAGAAATAAAATTCTTTCTGTCCCTAGTTCCTAGACCTCCCCCCACTCGACCACAACCGGGTCCCCGTATCCTGGACCCTCGATAAGGGTCGAACCGAGAAGAGCGGGCCGCGCCATAGGTTCCAATGGCGGCGGCAGAAACAGCTCGAGAAAACGACTAAGTGAGAAAAGCTAAATATTGGTAATCCATAGCTCCGGTTCCGGAGGGCCCAGTGGATCAGGGTTTGGGGTATCTGTAGCCACTGCTCCGGCATCGCTGCAAAACCATCCTTGACCCGCTTGGACCAACCCGACGGAGTATGGACCCCCTTGAAGGTTCGGGACTTTGCCCATAGACTCCAATGGCGACCAAAACCCGTTGACCGGCTACGTCGGAAAAACCCCATTGACTTCAACGGCGGCATCGCCCGGTTGAAAGTCTCTGGCGTGGATTCCCATAGCCGCCAACGTCGGCGGTTTGCCATTGAAAGTCTATGGCGGCGAAGCCCGTTGTTTTCGATGGGGATTTAGTGAAAAACCGTGATTTCATTTACAGCGGAGATTTGTGTATTAAAATGTGAAACGGTTTTAAGTGTATTTGTGTATCTCCGGTTTCCCAGGTCGTAGCAGGTCGCATGTTGGACCATAGGGTGTCCCAGTTCCGGCATTGAGAACTGGGAAGTTTGGACCTGCTGGACCAAAGGAACCGGATATTTTAATATGTTCATGTTTTATCCATCATACTGTGTTTCAAGGTATGGGTAAAACCCAGAGGAAATTCCTTTGCATACCAGGGTAGCATATGGCCAGAAAGGCGACCCAATGTCTAGGACTTGAGCATGTTTCAAAGGATTTTGTCACCTCCACTGTTTGCATGAGGGCGGAGAGTACTCAAACCAGAGCAGTCTTCAAGTGTTCCATTTCACACCTCACAAACAAAGAATATCCTGCCAGGATCCCAAACTGGTAGACTAGCTGGCATTCCTGAGGTAGAGGAGGGGTTATAGAAATGAGACCCCAGGGCTCTACTGCGCATGTCCCAACTAGCAGGGGGGCATGGATTAAAATGTGTTCCCAGGTTAGTGAGTGGCTGGAGGTAATTGAAAACCAATCACCTGTACTTAAGGTTAAGGATAGGACCACAAAAGGTATATAATCTGTGATCAACCCTTTATCCGGGGTTCAGTTTGTTCTATACCATCTTGATTGCTGAGAGAAACGCTATGCACTGTCTTCCTGCCAGAGGTCTTTCATGTCTTTGGTGTCTTGATGACTATGAAGAGTGCTGTATGAACTGCCAGTCCAGATATGACTGCTTCATCATTTCCATTTTAAGTAAGTGTCTATATTTTGCCTGTTATTTGTACATTTTTGTGTGTTCACCTTTATCAAGGAATAAATTATATTTTATCATATCTAAGTCTCGTCCCAGTTCAGACCCAGTTATAAATATATATTATCTTTTATATATTTATGTGTGTAACTATACAGCCTGTCACAAAGCTCCCGTCACAACAGGGTATGGGTAGATCGTGTTCTGCTGACCCTGCACTAGAAGGGGAGTGCTTACACCTAGCATCTTCAGCTTCATTATTCTGTTATATGGGATTCAACAAGGGAAATTCCTCTGCTTATGGGCCCATCTTAGGGATGATATCTCACTCTCTGTCTCATGACCCTGCTGGTCACATTGGAGAAACCTCTTGTGGAGGATTCATCTCATCAGAATCCATAATTTCAGAGAGGTGTCTTAAATCCTTTCTTTTCTATAATCCTCTTCCTCGTCAGACTCATCATTGTGTGTGGTTTTAAGGGAATTCTAGCCAGACCGTGTCTTCTGTTTAACCAGTCACTCTTAGTAGGCTTGGTATCCATTCCTCCACAGGGCACCTCAGAAACTGACCTATTTGCAATAGGTGGTTCATATGTAGATTATTTTCTGACCCATTTTTCTTTTCACGTTTCAGGCGGTATACAAACTGCCCCTTTAATTTCTCTACTACTACATAAGGTTCTGAATTCCAGCGGTTGGCTATTTTATGCTTGCCAGGTATACCCAGATTACTGATAAATACTCTGTCGCGCACATGCAATTCTCGACCATGCACCCTTTTGTCATACCGGCCCTTATTTGCTCAGTTTTTGGTGCCAGCCATAGTAGTACCAATTTATACGTCTCCTGTATCTGTTCTTTGATGTTTTCCATATATTTCCTTTTAGTGGTTGGGGATGTGCCATCTGCTGCCACTCCGAAGCACAGATTAATTGGCAACCTGGCCTTCCACTCAAACATCATAAAGTATAGCGAGTCCCCTTTAGTGTCATTCCGAGTGCAATTATATGCATGTACCAGGTGATTCACATGCCTACTCCATTGTTCTTTTCCCAGGTATTTAATGTGTCCATCGTTTTCAATAGTGTCCTATTAAACCTCTCTGGTTGGGGGTCCCTCTGTGGGTGGCATGGCTTGGTTAAAGATTTTTTTTATCCCACAAAGACATAGGAACTCCTTGATGAGGGGGCTCTCAAAATCCCATTCTTGATCAGAATGGATTTTAGCAGGTTGTCCATAATGAAAAAGTATTTGTCCCTCAGAACCTTGGTGACTGCTGGTCCTTGGTCGGAAACACTTGAGTATACCTGGTGAAGTGGTCAGTGACCACTAGAATGTTACTAGTGTTTTTTCCATCTGGCTCTGACAGAAAGTCCATGCAGACCAAATCCAATGGTCAATTACTAATTATATTTATTAAATTAATGGTGCAGCACTTGAAGGCAGGGTTTTCCTGGCATGCACTGCCCACAATTCTTGCAGTATTCTTCAATATCTTTGGCCATCCGGGGCCAGTAGAACCGATCTTTTACTAGTCCTGTCTTGTCGGCTCTCAGGTGATTATGATTGTCATGGAGGGATCTGAGTACCACCTGTCTGTATTTGTAAGGGGGTACCAATTGTTTAGTTACCATATGTTGAGACCTTTTGGCAACTCAAAACATTACTCCACTCTTTATTACTAGATTAGGCCATTCTCTTACTAGCAACCGGCACTCAGAGTGAATCCCAGTGACTGCCGAGGCCAAATTTTTGTTCATTAGCACTATCCATACTTCTTTGAAGCCAGGATCTGTTTATTGCACTTTATGGAGGTCCTGCCTGTTTAATCGAGGCAGCCCTTCCATGGTTAATTCTTCAGGGTGAGTGTAGGCAAGAGATATAGTTATGGGGGATATCCCCATACTATCAGCCACCCTATTCAGGTTCACTGTCGTAGCATATCGTCTCCCTTAGCTTGCAGAAAGTTTCCACCCATTGACCGCCTGTCTCCCGGGTATCTCTGCGAATCCGAGACAACGCGTCGACATCAATGTTCTACTACCCTGGTCTGTAATTCAGGCTTAAATTGTATGTGGCCAATTCAGCTAACCACCTATGTCCAGTAGCAACCAGTTTAGCCGAGGAGAGTATGTAAGCGTGTTATTGTCTGGTTGCACAACAAATGTTGGCTCATACAGATAGTCATGCAATTTGTCCACGACTGCCCACTTCAAGGCCAAGAACTCAAGCTTGTGCCCACAGTCAGCTGATGTCAGGGTTCTGCTCGCCACAAACCAGGGTCGGACCGCGAGGCTGAGGTGGGGTTGTAAAAGCACCGACCTGAGACCGCGCAGGCTGATCCGGATTGCGCAGTTCGTAGTCATATGTCGCAGGATCAGGATTAGAGAAGACAGCGTCGTCGTTGTACAAGCCAGGGTCAGAACAGGAGACGTCAGGATAAACATTGTCCATGCAGGAGTTCGGCAATAAGGAGATAGGAGAGACCCGCTTCAGCTTAGGAGCGCGGGGTTGGCCTTTGCGCGAGCGACGACCATGGCCCATGGTGCTGGTCACAGGAGATGGTAGGCAGACCAGAATAGCACACCGTCTTGCTGCACGGGTGCACCAGTGCTACAACGCAAAAGTCCAGAGCGGGCAAGGGAATCCACTGTTTCAGCGCAGGAACCAGGACACGGCCTCTCTATATTAGGGAAAGAGTAGGCCCCAGGAACCAGGAAGCTGTAGAAACAGGGAAACCTCCGCTTCAGTGCAGGAATCCAGGAGACTGCAGAACGCAGGGACGAACCTCTACTTTAGTGCAGGAATCCAGGAGGCTGAAGGACGCAGGGACGAAACCTCTGCTTCAGCACAGGAGAACAGAAGCTGAAGGACGCAGGGAATACCTCCGTATCAGCACAAGGAAACAAGCGGCTTGAAGGGAGCTGAAGGATGCAGGACGTAACCTGGAATCAGCATGGGAGAACAAGCGGCTAGAAGGAAGCTGAAGGACGCAGGGCGTGACCTGGTATCAGCAAAGGGGAACAAGCGAGAGCTTGTGGCAAAACAGTAGACATCCAGTTAGGACAATGCTCGGCAAGGAGCATTATGGGCAAGCAATACTTAAAGGCCAGCGGCCCAATCCCCGGCTGGGGTGTGAAGGTACTGCCCCTAATGAGTGAATGCAAGTATAGTTTGCAATGAAAGGCTGCACAGCTGCAGTAGATACCAGAGGGAGTGTGTATTGCTTTGAGTGAATCCAGGCTGCAGCAAACCTCAGGAAAGCTGTTCCAAAACTGCACCGGTCTGCAAGGTAAGGTAACCAGTAAACCGTGGAGCGGATTCCTTACAGCTGAGTCAATGACTCTCTTCTCTATTCTCTGGTACAGTAGGCCTTCAAACACAGTGGATAAATGGTCAGGGTCCGACCATAGTCTCACTCCCACTTACGGTCTGACACCATTTC
The DNA here is from genome assembly GCF_040206685.1 of Ascaphus truei. Lineage (NCBI taxonomy): Eukaryota > Metazoa > Chordata > Amphibia > Anura > Ascaphidae > Ascaphus > Ascaphus truei. Next base: position 120,140,615 of record NC_134483.1, read on the forward strand.
GCAAGCTGCCCAAAGATATTGGCATTGGTCCAGGTGATGGCTCCAATCTCCTCTTTACTTCAGACATCTGGACAAATTTGGGCAACCACCATCAGGGGTCCCGATACTCCTGTAATCTTCTTTGGGAATTCCAGTTTCTCCACTACAGTGCCTGGCATCGCTGAAACTTCACATGACAAGCCCCTCTGATGGCTTTAATGGCAGGTGCTTAAGGTGTTTATCGTACCATGGCTTTAAGATAATGGATACTTGGGATACACTATCCAAAGGACATGACATTTTTTTCCCTCTATCTTTGCTTCTACTCAGGCCGACATCTCCACGGAGGGGCCACTCCTAGTAACCCATTGATAGCTGCATCATCGGCCGTATATGGGACCATTAGGATTAATGCTCTGTTACAGTCCAGGCTACCCCATGTGCACCACTCGCATAAAATGGCAGCACTCATGGTGAGGAACTGTCAGTTACACTTGACAGGGGTTGCTATATAGAGTGAATGTTCTGGAAAAATCTAAGCTCTTCCTGGGAAAGAAATGGCTACTGAGTATACTTTAACCATTCCCTTGTCTGTCCGTTTATGATTAGGGGACAGTATTGTGTGCATTACACCAACTACAAACATCTCAGCATGACCTCTAATCTAACTCATCTTATTTGCCTCAGACCAACACCTGTTGCTTAGGTTGTGGCCTTAGTACACCTTTATGTATTATGCCACACGTGGCTTTAGGTCAGACAATGGAAGACAAAATACAGTTGTGTTTATGGTATAACCGTATTCATAAAGTAACAATGAGTATTTAGGTACCTAGTGATTCTGGGGATCCCCCTCGCAATAGCGCTGATCGCCAGCCCTCCCAGAGCATGCATTGTAAAACTCACTACAATGTTCAGAAATCCTCCCATGGGAGGTGAAGCAGCAGCACAGCAAAATCGAACAGAGGAAGGCTGATGGGGCTAAATGAAAAAAAGACTTTATTGAAACAGTGTGCTAACGGGTCCTCTGACGCGTTTCAGCCCGTGGGGCCTTTGTCAAAGAGTGACCCGTTAGCATATCAGACCTCCTTAAGTAGTGTGTGCAAAACTGATACACCTGTATAACCCAATGATTGAGCTACAGGTGTCCAGGTTCACATAATCACAACCCAGGGGTATACATAGTTAAAAACAGTGAGTCAGAAACAGGCACATCAAATCCTAAGTATACACAAAACAGAGATACCTTCCGATATAAAACAATCAATGTATAACTAACAAAGATAGCCTAGTCCAAGTTAAAAACAAAGTTGAGTAAGATCAAAGATCATATGCACACTGATATTTAGGTCTTGTCATTGAAATAAATAAGTAACAATATACCCATATGCAACACAATACAAGAAAAGGGGGGGGGGAGGGGAAAAAAGAATACTCTAATTAAATTAATCATGTAAAAAGTGTTTTAACTCCCATTCTATATTTAATCCATGGGGTTGTAAAGTGTTAAGTGAAAAAATCCATGACATTTCTTTTTTGTTGAGGCAATTTAACCTATCACCTCCTCGAATGTGAATGGGAATGTGTTCTATTCCATAAAATCTAAAATTCTTTAGACCACCAAATAAACATTGTGTAAAATGTTTTGATACAGGATGAAATAAGTCCTTTTTGTTAATCAATCTCAGATGTTCAGAAATTCTTACATGCAAAGGTCTGATTGTTCTTCCCACATATTTGCTATTGCATACACAAATAATAACATAGATAACATAGCTGGTGTGACAGTTAATGAACATGTTAATTCTATGTTTTCTATTGGGAAACAATGTATGCACTCGTTTGATGGGTAAAGCGAATTTGCAACATTTACAAAAGCCACATTTGTGGAATCCCTTAGGTATATTACATACACGAGACTGACGTGCAGATTGAAACAAACTCTTAGAGACAGATGAAGCAAGTGTGTTGGCCTTCCTGAATGCAAATTTAGGTCCAGATTTGGTGAAGGGTCCCAAGTCTGGATCTAACTTGAGTACATTCCAATGTCTGGAAACTATTTGTCTAATCTGTGATGCTTGCTTACTATACCTAGTAATGAATAAAGGACTTTCTGAGAATGGTTTTGTGTCTTTTTTAGCCTTATGTTTAATCAAGCTGCACCGATCTGTGGAGTCTGCATTCACAAAGGCCAAGTCTACATCTGTCCTAGAATATCCCCTTGTTAGGAATTTAGATTTTAATGTTTCAGAATGCTGTAAAAAAGTGTCCTGATTAGAGCATATACGTTTGTATCTCAGGAATTGTCCTTTAGGAATTCCGCGAATAAGTGATCTTGGGTGACTGCTGCTTGCATGCAAATAGGAATTTCTGGCGTGTGGCTTGGTAAAAAATATCCGTTTGGATACGTATAGCTGGATCACCATGGATAGTCACATCAAGATAGTTAATTTTGTTAATATCCGTTTGTAGTGTAAATTGAAGATTAATATCGTTAAGATTAATAGTGTGAAAGAAAGAGTGAAGACTATGTAAATCACCATCCCAGATGAAAATCAAATCATCAATGAATCTTTTGTCAAAAACAATATTGTAACGAAATTTATTAGTGCTACCATAAATGTGAACAGATTCCCACAAACCCATAAAAAGATTAGCATATGAGGATGCAAAAGAAGTCCCCATAGCTGTGCCTTGTTTTTGAAGAAAATAATGTGAATCAAACAGAAAATAATTATGTGTTAATAAAAATAAAATAGAGTCATTAATAAAAGTGATCTGTGCTATTGAAAGTGAGGAAAGCTGAAGATAGTGATAAATGGCCCGAAGGCCGTGTTGGTGTTGTATAATAGTGTACAATGATGTGACGTCCATGGTGACCCACCTGTATCCTTCCTTCCATTCAATATCTTGTAGGGCTATCAATAGAGCCGTGGTATCCTCAATGAATGACGGTAAAGTGCGCACAATTGGCTGAAGAAATTTATCCACATAACGTGAGACACCATCTCCCAAATATCCAATACTGGAGACGATGGGTCGCCCCGGAGGGTTCTCCAATGATTTATGGATCTTTGGGAGACGGTGGAACTCTGGCACAATTGGAAACCTGCACGCCAAAAAATCCCTTTCTTTATTACTTAGAACATATAGTGCATCACCCAATTCAAGGAGTCTATTTAGTTCTATAAGAAACATAGCAGTAGGGTCAGACTGTAGTCTAACATAGAAATCCGTGTCACTTAATAATCTAAGAGCTTCCTCTCTGTATCTAATGGAAGACTGTACCACTATTGCCCCCCCTTTATCAGCATTTTTAATGATGATTGATTTATCCTTTTTTAATAGGTCTAAATCTGTTCTCTCTTGTTTGGTAAGGTTGTCAGCAATGTGACAGGACTCTGAGAATGAATAGCCCTTGGCTAGTATTCTCAGATCTCTATCCACTAACCTCTCAAATGTAGAGACACAAGGTCCCTTTGTGTTGTTAGGAATGAAGGTTGAACGTTTTTTTAGGTTAGAATCTATATGACCAAAGAAAGGGGGGTCAATAGTGTCTTCAGTACATCCTTCATCAAAAAGTGACTGCATATCAAAATTACAGGCACTCTCAGCAAAGGAACAAACATTTCTATCATCAACATTAGTCTCTAAGTCAGAATCACCTATAACATTGTTAGATAATTGAACCGTGTTACTTTTTTTAGCAAACAATTTCTTCAATGCCCATTTTCTGGTATATTTTTGAAGATCAATTATGGTTGTGAATAAATCGAAGTTCTCATGAGGAGCAAAGTTCAGTCCCTTATTTAACAATAAGACTTGATGTGGCGTCAAAACAGTGTCCGAAATGTTAATCACATTACTTTGTGTTGGATCTAGGAGTACTTTATCCTTTTGCTGTCTGCACTATAGTGTTTCTCTGATTTTCTTGCCCCTTCTACATTTTTTGGATTTTTTGACTGGATGTTGTCCATGTGGGAAAAAGTAGGCCGAGACCTTTCTTCTCTTTGATTCACCATGTAGGTCTTATCAAAGTAGCCACCCTCAGACTCTCTATTAGAATGTTTGTCATGTGTAGAGAAAGACACTGATGGTCTCTCATTTGTGTCTGAAGAGACTGTATCGAAAGTAGACCTGCGGTCTGAGTGTAGCGACTTTAAGATGGACCTTGTATTAGATTTATGTATATCTTCTTCAGATGACCATCTGCGAGGTGTAGACTGGGAAGGTGTTCTGGATCTATTAAAATCTCAAGTGGGAACTGGCCTCTCCCAGAAATAGACCTGATTTTTCTCATAATCAGATCTATCTCTGGAGAATTTCTCCTGTTTTTTTTAAATGACCCTTTTCTCCATTTTCTCGATATTTTGTAGCAAAATCTTGTCATTGTGTGTAAATCTATCCATATCTTTAAATCTATACAATTCATTTTTTAGGGAATCAATTTCTGTCACTAAGGATTTTTTCTAATTGATCTTAGCACGAACAATTAATTCCATGAGTTTATGTGAAGGAAAGAAACAAGGGGGGGATTGGGGAGAGATCAACTAAACCATACTAATTGTGTAATGAAAATAATACATTTTAATTGATAATAGTGAAGTAGGTGCAACTGTGAACAATAGTGAATAAGAAAAAGATGAGGGGTACAGTAACCTGTACTCCAGAGAAAATTCACTTAAATGCACACTACCTGTATTTAAAATGTAACCTTTAATATCATATACTTAAAACATATTTTACCAAAGAAAATGTGATAACTATTAAAAATAAATTAAATAGAGTAACTTGTGCAACTAAGACAGCCTTAATTTCTAAATACTCTAATATACCATTGAAACTGGAGGGTGGAAGGCTGCTAGAGATGCACGCAGCCAGAGTGAGCTGATAAGCCCAACACTTCACTAGTTAGCCTAGCAGAATAGTAAATGTAGTGGTGGCCATTGATCTCATATCATATATCAGAGTGTGGGCAGTATAACCACCTAGACAGGTCCAGACCACTCCAGGAGTCAGTACCCAACCACTACTCTAATTTTATATATATATATGGCTAATCTAGTGAACGGCTGACAAACACTGTCTTAAAATAGCCCCATGAAAGGGACTGACATCATCAACACGCGTCCAACGCGCGTTTCCCTCCTATTACGGAGCTTCCTCAGGGACAAAATTTGCAGTAGGGCTAAACCGACCGCTATTTAAACCCTTTTGTTGCAATGGCAACGTAACCAGCGTTCAGCTACTGCGCATGCGCGATAAAGCGCGAGCGCAACTACTGCAAGACACATCTAACCAACATTTAAATAAAGATGAATAAGGTGCTGCGATCATACCTTCTAAACTGTAACAGAAGAGTTTCTAAGCATAATATTTATGCCTCCATCTGCTCGATGATCAGAGCGGAGAACAGGAGGCTTCTGCGCATGCGCGAAGTGCCGTGCTTCTCCACTAACACTAACAGGCAGCACATGTGCTGTATATCCAGCTAGATGAAGCTAGTACACATGTGTGGACTGATATGCACCCAGACACTGTCGGTAGTGAAGCAGTATCAAACTTACATAGAAGACTTGTCTGTATCATCAATGCGCATGTGTGGACAGAGTTATAATAGAATACCTGCCCACACATCAATGCGCATGTGCAAACAAAGATATTCAAAAGCACACTAGCACCCAAGCATTGAATGTCAGATGTGTGCAGTAGTTAGCCCTGTATTGAAAATTCAGTGCGACGACGTCGTTAACTACAGTGAAAAATGGATAATAAATAAATTATATACAGGATCACAAAGCCTAGATAATTCCAATAATTATCATTACAATAGATGGTATGTGTGAGTCAATAACACATTTCAATAAACCCAATACTGAAGAGAGACTGGGTTTACAGTTGGGTAATATAGTCACTAGTTTAAATAAATAAACAATAATAATGTCAATTTGTACAACACCATGGCAGGCCAGCACAACATAGCGGCAGAGTACCTCTGTAATGCATATCAGATTCTCTTTATCGCCCACCACCTTTTGTTATATGTGCCGATGCATCTAATGATGTTATCCTTACTCTTAGATGTATTGGAGGATAGGAGAGAGTCTCTATCACTGTGAAGTGCTCTGTGATAGGCTCTATTGAGTTTTTTAATCTTGTACCCACGATTCAGGAATCGATCTCGTAATTCCTTTGAGGTACTCTGCCGCTATGTTGTGCTGGCCTGCCATGGTGTTGTACAAATTGACATTATTATTGTTTATTTATTTAAACTAGTGACTATATTACCCAACTGTAAACCCAGTCTCTCTTCAGTATTGGGTTTATTGAAATGTGTTATTGACTCACACATACCATCTATTGTAATGATAATTATTGGAATTATCTAGGCTGTGTGATCCTGTATATAATTTATTTATTATCCATTTTTCACTGTAGTTAACGACGTTGTCGCACTGAATTTTCAATACAGGGCTAACTATTGCACACATCTGACATTCAATACTTGGGTGCTAGTGTGCTTTTGAATATCTTTGTTTGCACATGCGCATTGATGTGTGGGCAGGTATTCTATTATAACTCTGTCCACACATGCGCATTGATGATACAGACAAGTCTTCTATGTAAGTTTGATACTGCTTCACTACCGACAGTGTCTGGGTGCCTATCAGTCCACACATGCGCACTAGCTTCATCTAGTTGGATATACAGCGCATGTGCTGCCTGTTAGTGTTAGTGGAGAAGCACGGCACTTCGCGCATGCGCAGAAGCCTCTTGATCTCCGCTCTGATCATCGAGCAGATGGAGGCATAAATATTATGCTTAGAAACTCTTCCGTTACAGTTTAGAAGGTATGATCGCAGCACCTTATTCATCTGTATTTAAATGTTGGTTAGATGTGTCTTGCAGTAGTTGCGCTCGCGCTTTATCGCGCATGCGCAGTAGCTGAACGCTGGTTACGTTGCCATTGCGACAAAAGGGTTTAAATAGCGGTCGGTTTAGCCCTACTGCAAATTTTGTCCCTGAGGAAGCTCCGTAATAGGAGGGAAACGCGCGTTGGACGCGTGTTGATGATGTCAGTCCCTTTCATGGGGCTATTTTAAGACAGTGTTTGTCAGCCGTTCACTAGATTAGCCATATATATATATAAAATTAGAGTAGTGGTTGGGTACTGACTCCTGGAGTGGTCTGGACCTGTCTAGGTGGTTATACTGCCCACACTCTGATATATGATATGAGATCAATGGCCACCACTACATTTACTATTCTGCTAGGCTAACTAGTGAAGTGTTGGGCTTATCAGCTCACTCTGGCTGCGTGCATCTCTAGCAGCCTTCCACCCTCCAGTTTCAATGGTATATTAGAGTATTTAGAAATTAAGGCTGTCTTAGTTGCACGAGTTACTTTATTTAATTTATTTTTAATAGTTATCATATTTTCTTTGGTAATATATGTTTTAAGTATATGATATTAAAGGTTAAATTTTAAATATAGGTAGTGTGCATTTAAGTGAATTTTCTCTGGAGTACAGGTTACTGTACCCCTCATCTTTTTCTGAGTTTATGTGAACAATAATCTAATATTTTCCTCCCGTGTGATTGAAATTCCTTGTTGGGGAAGCCAAATGACGGCATTTTCTTTATCCTCAACCCCCTTGGTATGCGTTTAACTCTTAGATAATTCTCCAGAGTGGTAATATCCCAGAATATGCGTATATCCTGGGTAAGGAGTCTCTCTAATTTAACAAAGTGATCTATCAAATCAGTAGAATTTTCACAAACAATGTTGTCTGAAACCTCATCAAATATATGTATGGCTCTCTTAGCCCGCTCAGAATTATTAGCACATTTTTGCACATATGTAGTGGGCTGATCATTCACTATTTCTTGCTCCTCATCCATGTTGATACATTTTGAATGGTTGAAAAAGTGTAGAAAAATATGAAAAACAATATGAAAATGTGTGTTCAAAATAGTGTATAAAAATGGGTATATCTTTATTAAAAATGATTTAGTCACCATCAGCCTTCAAATAGCATAAGAAAAACTTTTCATCTATATGTCCATTTAGATATAAAATATCTGTCTGTATAATAAATGTCCTAGTATCCAAAAATCACTTCGAGCAACCTGTAAATTATGTAGACATGTAAACGGGTAAAAGACAATGTTTTAACCCATCAGGTGCTCAGAAGAATAAAGGGTGCTGTTGTGTGTCACTCCAAATATAGTCAATTGATAGTGATTAATATTGATTACCCACTCCACATGGATATGCACTTAAGCATTAAACATTTATACGTTGTCTTTCCCAGCAGCTGGCTCCGAATGAGCTCTAGTGGTACTGAGATAGAAAGAGTCACAGTTGAGATGAAGTGGGCAGTGTAGTAACTTGATGACCCATATCGCTTGTTGGTCCGTCGGATCTCTGGTGAATGCTGTAGTCACTCTGTCTGATATAGGCTGTAGAATCAGTATGTGGAGCCGTGGCTCTGCAAAACGATGTAGTTCTTCTTGCTACCAACCCTCCTGCAACTGCTCCGTCGCAGTGGGTGGTCACGTGACCGGCGGCTGTGACGTCACTTCGGATCGACAGGACACAGCGTGGGACCGTGATGAAAGGCTCAGGAACAACAGCAACCCGGCATCACTACAATGTTGCAATCACAATTGTTTCTTTTAAAAAACACTTGTTCTTATGTGAAACGCATACTGTGCTGTCTGTGTGTTCCAGGGAGATGTGCTCGTTGTGTGCTTTACGTACTTCATGTACTGTAAGTGTTATATTGTGGAACGCATCTATGCTTGTGTCCGAACACATTTCAAAAATTTCCCTTCTTTGCCTTACTTTTTAATCAATATACACCAAAACAGCCTCCAACCCAACCTCTAACTCCCCATCATGCATATAGTAAAATAAAAGATCCACCCTTGTGCATTATTGACATTTAAGCTCTACACTATGGTAAATATCTTGGAAACATTAACTTGGCTTACTATTGTGTCTGTGTGGAATAGGAGAATCAGCTCCAGAATGTGTGAACAATTAATGAAAATTAATTAGAAACTTATTGCGTTGATGACATAAAAAATGTCAAACTTGTTTGTGAAACTGTGGAAATAGTAGTGGTATATTTGAAAGAAACCTTTATATGAAAAATAAAACTTTTTTTTTTTTTTTTAATAAAGCATATTTTTATTTCATTACTTTGTGTTGTCACTTTATTACATATTTTGAATTCAATATTGACTGGTACAGTTAGCCTTACTGACACTTTAGGGGTTAGAGATAGGGGAACCAGTACAAATCGAGAGAGAGAGAGAGAGAGAGAGAGAGACAGAGACTAACCCATCCCACTTCCTAAAAGGATTTCCATACCAACTATATAGAGTTGATAAGCATAGCGCACCAACCTAATGACTGGAATGGTGAACAACTCAACAGGACTAGAACCTAAAACCACTGCTTTTCTAGGCCACAGCCCTAGCACTGTGAGCTAAACCCGCTGTTAAGTAGCATCACTGTCAAATCATTCTTTTGAGCAGCTCACTGCTCGTGGCTCACTCATATAGCTAATCAAGATATTAGCATATTTCCAAGGTATATCAGGTGTGCTCCAAAAAAAGAACATAAACAGGTTAACTTCATCTACTATGTAACTATAGGACACAGGGTCATACTATTAGGTTGGAGGAAAGGAGATTCCACCAGCAACAAAGGAAAGGATACAGTAACAGCAGCTAAAATGTGGAATTCATTACCCATGGAGACTGTGATAGAAGATATAATAGATATGTTCAAAAAAAGATTGGATATCTTTTTAGAAAGAAGGTATACAGGGATATATAAGTAGACATGGGAAGGATGTTGAGTAATCTGATTACCAATTCTTGGAGCCAGGAAGGAATTTTTTTTCCCCCTTATGAGATATCATTGGATGATATTTCACTGGGTTTTTTGTTTCCTTTCCTCTGGATCCATATACTGTAAGTATGGATATAGGATAACGTACCTGTCATCTAAATTTGGCATAGGTTGAACAGGGTACTACGTGGAGAGGCAGAACGTTGCTACCGCTGGAACCAGCAGTCTAAGGCCTCGGTCCCGCTGCGCTCGTTGGCGCGGGCGGCCACACGCGAGTTCCCCACCATCAGGGGAATCCTTCCGAGCCAGTCCCGGTCCCCCCTGGCGGCACAGCGCACTACACACTGTGACGCGTCAGCCGCTATGGGACACAAGAAAATGGTGATCCCTAGCGTTGACGCGTCACGTGGTGTGGCTGTGAGGCAATGGGGAGGGGAGGCTTCGGGAGGAGGAGAGGCTTTGGGGAGCGGGGAGGAGTGTGGAGTGAAAGCGTGAGTGCCTGTCTGTGTGTGTGTCTGAGTGCGTGTGTGCGTGCCTGTCTGTCTGTGTGTGTGTGTGTGTGTCTGAGTGCGTGAGTGCCTGTCTCTGTCTGTGTGTATGTGTGTGCCTGAGTGCGTGAGTGCCTGCCTCTGTCTGTGTGTGTGTGTGTATATATGAGTGCGTGAGTGCCTGCCTCTGTCTGTGTGTGTGTGTGTGTATGTGTGTGCCTGTGTGTGTGTGTGTATGAGTGTGTGTGTGTGTGTGTTTGTTTTACTTACCCTCAGCAGCTCCAGCCCGAGTCTGTGGAGGGAGGGGGGGGAGAGTAGCGGGTCCCTCCGCTCAAGCCATGCCCAACCTCCCTGTCAAACCTCCCACTCCCGTTCCGGCTCCCGCACCCTACAGACCGCATATCGCGGTCTGTGTATGTCAGCGCACCGCCTGTCTGCAGTGCGGGCGCGCTGACTCTGGGAGCGGGGCCTTAGCCTAAGAGTGTTCAAGGAAAGATTGACGATCTGTGGGTCCAAACTCCACTGCTTAGAAAATCGGAGGGTCCAGGCTTGTATCCATATATATACACCTTACTCATTGTGCTTTTTAGATGTAACTTTGTGAGTGAGATTCCTAAGTCTCTGTTTTTTTATATTGTTTTATACGTTATTGTACCATTATGATTTATCTTTTTCTTCACATGAATATACATATGATCCATTCATAACTACCCCCTGTCCAAGGGAGAGATAAGTAATACTATATTATCTGACTATGGTATACCACATGCATGAGCTTTGGTGGTAACATTTTACAGCACAACCTCACAGGGATAATATATCTGGTATTATAGAAAAACATTGTCACACCACAGCACAATTCTCATCACGTGGGTGATGTTATAAATAGACATCATCGTTACAAAGGAGTATTCACTGAAGGGTGTCAAAATTATATTATTAGTAATTAGAATATAAACTGAGAGTTTTTCTATGTTTTATTTTCTTCACATGTTCACATTACATTTTTTAAAACACCGGAGGACCAGCGCCAAGGAAGATCTCTACACTCCAAACCAACAGGATCAGAGGTTGAACCCACACAACCTGTTATTCAGAACAGCTTGTAACAATGCTCATCTCAAGCAGGAAGCGGACCCGCAGGGCTGAGGTAGGAAGGTGAAAGAACCGACCTGAGCCGAGGGACAGAATGCTGATAGAGTAGTGTGTTGTAGGCCGAAGGTCAGGGCTGGCAGCAGAGTTGCGTAGTTGGTGTGGATACAGAGGTCGAGGCAGGCTGGAGACAAAGATAGTCGAGGTAAGTGAGCCGGGTCTGGTAACGTGAAAGACAATAGGTATAAGCGTGTTGCATGAATTCAGCATGAAAAATTGAACTTTGCTCGGCAACTTCCTTCTCAGAGGGCTTTCCTCTGAAAGGAAGCTGCCAGAGACAAAGATGGATGAATCAGCCACAGAGGGAGAGCGAGAGCAAAATCCCAAGCTGGAACCTGAAAACCCGGAAATGATTTAGACAATCGTAATACAGCTCTAGCAGTGTGATCTAATCTAGATGGATAGCCCCTCTGTCACATATACTTCGGTTTGAGCTCTACTAATCATTGAGTGCTCATACCTGTACAAAGCACGTTATCCTCTTCAGCGATAGAGAAGCATATCTAATAAGCAGTCTTCTCCTATGAGACACTTTCTGATGCAGGAAGACAATTTTCGGTCCATTTATTTGAATTGGCTGTAATGTATTTCAGTATCGAAGGTGCATTATGGCAGAACACTGCTTAGTAAATATGGCGCACTGTCTTTATCCTTGTTATATTACTTTCTCTCTGCATCTGATTTATTTGCTGTGCTTCAACTTGTTTTTACTTGTGTATGTCACAAACCTGTGTTTTATTTCATCTCAGCTGGCCTCAGTAACTCATAGCCCGTAGTACATATTATTATGTTGTGCTTGAAGTAATTTCAAGGTTACAGTTAACAAAATGTATATACCTTGGAGGTATGCTGGTAGTAGACTGTGCACTGATAGCCATCAGCTGGTTTAACTCGCACTGCTAGAGCTGTGGCCTAGAAAAGCAGTGGTTGTGCGTTCTAGTCCTATTGAGTTGTAAACTGGGTTAGAACAAAAATAAAAGAAAATGTATTAAACTACATAATTAAAATAACATACTGGGGACAAAACAAAAAAGATTCTCCTCCCATGCGACTCATATAGAAAGCGCTATAACAGCGTGAAATGCGTGGGAGGAGAACCTTTTTTGTTTTGTTCCCAGTATGTTATTTTAATTATGTAGTTTAATAAATTTTCTTTTATTTTTGTTCTAGCCCGGTGAGTTGTGAGTGCTTTGGCGTGTTCGAGTTGTCCACCAATCTCTCACAGTATTCTTGTCTGGTGTTTTAAGTGGTTGGTGGAATAAAGGATGCCAGGAATTTTTGATAGTGCAAAGAAAGAACTTTATTGGTTCCATTAAGTTGGATCCACATCTAAGAACAGCTTCACATAGACATTAATTGATATTAAATAATATAGTTGCATTAGGTATTCTTCCCCAGACAGCTCTCAACCCTATCCTAGGGAGGTTCTTAACTTGGTATCTAAGCACTTGATCTGTGTGGTATTCACTGTCCCTGCATTTGGATTTGCCTTCTTCCTACCAGGATCCGTAGTAGAGATACTCCCATCATTTGGTATACATATCGCATCACTCTGAGGAGTACTCTCCTTTCCCTAAGGCATCAGAAGGCACGCATTTGTAAATGGACTGTATGTGTCAATCCCGCGGTGCTCTGGAATCCTCTATTTAAAAGGATTCCACCCGGAGTACCATGTATCCTCATCTTTCAGGGCAGATGAATAACCTCAGACCATTACTATTGGCTCTGACTAGAAGGGCATGTTCCATAACTATAAAATAATAAAGGTAACGACATCCTTAAACATAACTATACACTTAAACATAATTTACAATATATGTAAATGAAATTCCTCTAGCTCTTCTCCTGGGATCAAAGGGCCTAGAAGCTTCAGCAGCTCTATTTATACCCTTTCTGTGATGTTTCCACAAGAATGGTGTTCATGGAAGGATATCCAGGAGGAAACCACTACATTCCAAAAAGAACATTGCTGCCCATCTGAAGTTCGCCAAAAAGCACATAGATGATCCACAAGACTTCTGGAACAATGTTCTCTGGACTGACGAGTCAAAGGTATAACTTTTCTCATTGAGGCCGAAAAGTTATGTTTGGCGAAAACCTAAAACTGCGTTGGAACAGAAGAACCTCATCCCAACTGTCAAGCATCGTGGTAGGAGTGTGAATGTTTGGGGCTGCTTTGCTGTCTCAGGACCTGGACAGCTTGCCATCATTGAAACAACCACGAATTCTGCATTGTATCAAAAGATTCAAGAGGAGAATGCTAGGCCGTCCATCCATAAGATGAAGCGAAAGTGGGTCATGCAGCAAGACAATGATCCTAAACATTCCACAAGAACTACAAAAGAATGGCTGCAGAAGAAGAAATTCCATATTTTAGAGTGGTTTAGTCAAAGTCCGGACCTAAACACTATCGAAATGTTGTGAAAGGACCTGAAGCGAGCAAACTATGAAAGAAAAAACAAGAGTCCAACTTTTGACACCTTGTCCCAATAGACATCCAATTACAAGTTCAGACCAACCTTACATTGACACCTTTAAAGTACTGTATGATGTTTGCCACAGAAGTGAGCAACTATTAACATTGTTTCAAAATAGACGTCCAATCATATTCTTAATAGCAATAAATGGTATGACTGCATTAGCTGTATATAAAGGTCAATAAAAAATTGTAATGGCATACGACCATGTAGAAAAGGCAGTTTAAGTCCAGAACTATTCTGCTGCATCACTCTTCTCTTCTGCTGCTTTAACCGTGAATAAATCTAACGTTCACTGATGCAAGACTATCTCAAGGTCGTACAATTACAGCAATTCAAACCCTCAGAAGGCACAGGATCCTTAATGACAATGACAGATAATTTGTTCCCCCGAAAAGGAGTCTTGGACAGAATTCAGCTGGGAAATAAAACCCTGTTTGATCGACAAAAGTGACAAACAGGTAGACGACACTGCATTTAAGTTAAGTGTGCCTCATAAAACTATTGTAGTTATACAACTATTGTACTTAACTTACAATACTATTGTAGTTATAAAACTATTGTACTTAACTTAAATGCAGTGTCATCTCCATACTAGAGATGGTTGCAGTGAGGCAGCTCTCCTATTATGATCATTAGGGGATATGTAATAGGGCACTGCATCTTAATTAGGAAAATATGAAAAATTCATGGCATAATTATAATGTCTTGTGATTGGTGCCGCATCTTGATCCCCGGCCTCTCTCTAGCAATGAACAAATTGTATCTAGTAATTGGCCAGTCCTATAATACTGATGGCCAACATTTACCAAAATGCTGTGTAATATATGAATTAAATAACATGACCAAGTAATCGGTTACAGGACGACTGATCGATCTGCAACGTAGCTAATCATTTGTCAGTGTGCATATTGTATTGATGCACATATTTAATGCGAGAAAATACATACAATTATGTGAAATCGTCACTTAGAACTGCACCTTTAACATATAAAGATGATTCTGACAGTGGTGACATATGGTCACACTGGTTACATACATTTAAACCTTGAACAATCATGGATAACCTATTCAATAAATGTTTTATTCTGTCATCGAGCAACAATGTTTTTCTTACTATGGCCTATAGCCCTTTCAATCAATCCTTCAATATTGGTTTCAGTTTTTTCAAATGTGAAGATTTTGTTGATTGTGTTGGTGTAGGGAATTTAAAGGTCAAAATGCTTAAATGCTTGACCAACAATCATCTGTAACCGCTAATTGGCACTCAAATTGCGGACTGTTGGGTATGTAACAAATCATGAGATTAGAAACATCTGTTTTTCTTTGTCTAACCAAGGTATACAAATAGGTACGTGACATCTACAATAAAGATCAGGTTATAACGGCTAGGGCATAATAATGAACACATATTCATTTTTTATAAACACACATGAGGGTATTGTTTCTAATTATTTGTTGTAACGGCGTTAATTATTTCACATCACTTGTCTTGATGACAAACCTACTTATAGCAATCAAATCTCACACTTACTTCGTGATTGAGATGGCGGATGCAGAGATGGAGGTGAGTTGAGACACATTATGTTGAGAAGGAGAGCCCTGGCTTTGGAGGAGAGACAGAGGCGAGAGGAGAGGAGAGAGGAGAGGGAGAGAAGAGAGGAGAGGGAGAGAAGAGAGGGAGAGAAAATAGGGGGGAGGGGAGAAAGGAGAGAAGAGAGGGAGGGGAGAGAGGAGAGGGATCGGGACAGAGGAGGAGATGAAAGAGGAGGGGAGAGGAGAGAGGGGAGAGGGGGGAGAAAAGAGGGGGAGAGGAAAGGGGAGAAAGGAGGGGAGGAACAGGAGAGAAGAGGGAGAGGAGGGAGGGGAAGAGAGGGGAGAGGACAGAGTAGAGAGGCGAGGTGAGAGGTGGTGCCCTGCCAATGGTTATACCGTGTCCAAACACTTTTGGAGGGGCATAGTCAGGAGGAAATTATTAGCCGCTATCATTTGAGCTCAGCAGCAATCTTTGATCTTTATGAACAATTAAGCGAAGATTTAGATTCCTCAACAGGCAGAGGTCATGCAGTCACTGGCCTTGTTAAAATGCTGTGCTCATTATATTTTCTTGCTTCTGAGTCTTTTCAGACAACTGTGGGCATAGTAGACGGAGTCTTGCAGTCGGCATTCTCGCGGGTCTTTAGCCAGTTTCTATGTGCACTGACTAAGCGCGCTAGGAATTATATTAATTTTCCTAGAGAGCAGACAAAGTGGCTGGAGCTCAGGAATGGCTTTCATAAGATAGCCAGGCTACCCTGTGTGATGGGTGCAATAGATTGCACACATGTTGCGCTGAGCCCGCCGACTATAGATGAGCATGTGTACCGTAACAGGAAACACTTTCACGCCATTAATGTGTAGGTCATATGCGATGCCACCATGAAAATTCTGAATGTGTTAGCCAAATTCCTGGGTTCCAGACATGATTCCTCTATTCGGAGAAACTCATCAGTCTTCCATGCATTTGAAATGGGTCATTTTGGGCATGGTTGGCTGGTGGGTGAGTATATCTAATATCATTAAGCATTAATATCACGTTTTTTTCATGTGTATGTCTTTTAGACAGAATAGTCAGATTACTTGGACATATTTCCAGTTGGTTATACTCAGATCTATATTAATTATTTGTTTCACCTACATGTTGGAATGTGTAAAATAGTTTTTCACATACACATTTATATGTGACTATAGTATTTCACATATATAAAAACACACAAACTAATTTTTAACACAATACAGCTGTTATGTCATCAAGAATATTCTGCATAGTTGTAGTGAACATAGATAACATTCAATCATGACAATTATGAATGCCTATACTATGGATGTATAATTTGCCACACTTACATTCATGAAGAATGCGTCAAACACGGCAATCTACATGTTGGATTAGCCTATCATGTATGTATAAGCACCTCACATCTGATAATATAGTTGTTCTTCTGAAGCTCTAGAATGTTTGAGGCCAATAACAAGACATATTTGTGTACATAATTACATTGACAAATGTGTAACTATTTGTAATTTCAATGTATTATAGGTGATTCAGGATTTGGGATTCGACTGTGGCTCATAACCCCACTGGCTAACCCTCAATCCCCTGCAGAGGAGCAATATAATGCGGCACACATATCCACTCGAGCGGTTATTGAACGGATATTTGGACTGTTGAAAAGTCGGTTTAGATGTCTGGATAGAGTTGGCGGTGCCCTACAGTACAAGCCTGAAAAGGTTGCTGCATTCTGCACAATATTGCATAGCATCACAACCTTCCAGGCAACATGCGGGCGGGTCTCGAGCAGGACCCTCCTGTTCATGCTGCAGGGGATCATGAGCAGACAGCAACTGGGGTGGAGACATGGCAGAATGTGATCGCAACATATTTCTCATTTAAGCTGCAAGTAATATTTTCACATAAATGTATACTGCCCTTAAGGTTCTTTTCATTTAAATCTACTAATATTTTCTCATCATAGGATAGTGCAGTCTGCACACATTTTAGGTATACAACCTCTGCTGTGTGTACGTGCCCATCTGACTATGGTATGTGAAGCTCAAACACATTTGTTATAATCATGACAATAAATATGAATCGTGTGCATGAGGGATCAATATAGTACATGTACAAAAGGAATCTAAATGTATTTGTTTTGCGTATGCGTGAAATGAATGTGATATTGATGTCAGCTGAATAATATTTAACATTTCATATGTGAACTCAGCTTACATAAGTGAGGTACATCAAAATATAGTATCATATATTTATTAGATGAGAGAACCAAATTATTTATTATACTCTTTCCATTTAAACATATTATATAAATATGTACATTGACTTACTATACAGTATAAAGCACTGTCAATTAATCATATTGAATTTCATTCACAATAAAAAAAATGCAGCTAGTCTTGTTGAGCACAAAGGATATGCAATTAAATATTGAAGATATGCGGATGAACACAGGAACACACAGTTACAGGTATTGTTAGACCACTATAAGTAAATAAACTTGAGTACTTTTACTAGAGTGGCGTGGCTAAAGTCCTGTATTCTCTATGGTCCGTGCTCTTTGAGGGGGTGCACTGTGTCGCATTGGTATATCCGACATTGATGAATGTACAGGTGTGAGCTGCTTGCCCCACAAACTACTAATGAGTCCACTGTGCCGCTGACCACGATCATGCTTGAGAGTGGTGAAGTCACAAACTCTCCAAGCATGAGTGTTGTGAAGCAAGGACGTCCAGACACTGGTTAAGGGGTTCAGGAAACTAGTCATTCACATCTGGCTTTTATTTCTAGATCCGACATTTACACACACACACACACACACACACACACACACACACACACACACACACACACACACACACACACACACACACACACACACACACACACACACACACACACACACACACACACACGTAACAAGGACTAATTGTAGAATAATGTAATACAATAAATACATTTATGTCAAAAACGAATGTTGTTCTGCCTAGGAATTTATTAAATGTATTTTATTTATATATTTTATTTTAAAGCGGGGTTGGGGGCAGGACTAGGGTTGGGGGCGGGACTAGGGGCGGGGTTGGGGCCGGGACTAGGTGGCGAGTAGATTTTTGGGTGATTTGTCGAACACTGGCTATAAGTAATAGCACTCACAAAACTTATCGTAATCTCAAGCGTGTCAGAGATCCATCTCTCTCTGACTGGAGCCCTTGTGATGAATATGTATCAGGATATCCCTCAGTAGGTAAGTATGGTAGACATAGAAAAGAAAGAGCCACAATAGTGCATACTATTTGACCAAGTATATTCAATTAGAAGTATCAAGAGCAGTTAAACTCACATGATCCAATAAAAAACAGGCATTGGAGAGAACCGCCGAACGCAGAAGGACCCCGTCGGTATACAGCTTCGTTGCGTCTCACTCGCGTCTCACAATTGATTTCCGCGTACGTCACTTCCGTGGTCGCGTCAAAGGTGAGGGCGGAAGAGCAGTCTGCCTCTGGAGTCAGCCCCGATATTGCCAGTCCTTCAGCTCTCCGTTTCTCAACGCTAACTCTACGCGTTCCGCTAATTGCTTCGTCAGGACCATTTTTTAATGTTTAGAAAGGCCAATAAGGGAGCTCTCCACCGCAGTGCATGAGGCTAACTTTAGAAGTTTAATATATATTTAATACGCTCAGAATACGAATCTTAAAATCTGAACAACATATTTAGCAACATATTAATACAACTAAAATACATAATACATGCATACAATACAACATTAGATAAAGGGATATGGATATCAGGGAATGAGAGAAAATTCATGAAAAAGGGAGGGAGGAGGGTGGGGAGGAGGGAAAAAACAAGGGGAGGGGAGGAAAAAGAGGGGAAAGGGGAAAGAAGGAGCAACAAGAATCACATGGTGGGATTAAACCAAGCAGCAAATTGTTAAGAGCAAAAACTGGATGTACATTAATATAAAACTATTGAGTACAATATTAATCATTTAAATATTAGTTAAAAAAGTACAAAATGTATAAAAAGTATCAAAAGGGCTCAGGAATGGATGGGAGACCGAGGAATTAAAAAACTG
Organism: Ascaphus truei; assembly: GCF_040206685.1. Taxonomy (NCBI): domain Eukaryota; kingdom Metazoa; phylum Chordata; class Amphibia; order Anura; family Ascaphidae; genus Ascaphus; species Ascaphus truei. Next base: position 120,160,199 of record NC_134483.1, read on the forward strand.
ACAACCAACCACTTCAAGCTCAAATAATAAAAGACAATTAGACTATTGCGCTTGTGTCAATAGATTTGTTGAATCCACAAGGGGCCAGTGTGCCCAACTGGTAAATCCAAAAGGTTTCCCTTTTGCACAATGTCCTAAACCTATCACCCCCTAGGGTAAGGGGAGAAACTTGTCGAGTCAAATGATGGTTAATGAACTAGGGTCCTTATTATGAAACTGTTAAAGTGGTGTGACACACTGTTTTAAAAATTGATCTGAAATAAAAAAATTGCTGTTAAACTACTTGATTTACACATATTGTCATGACAGTTGCTTGATAACACACTCCATGTCTCCTTAAGCTATATTGACACTTAGCATTACACATACAATTATAGGAGCTGTATGTAGTATTAATTCTCACTCTACCCCAATTTTGGAGCTACTAATTGTACATACTTGTGCACTACATCCTTTTTCTGTTGCTCTTCCCCTTACATGCAGTGTATGTAATATAATGTTAGTGTATTTGTTCAAAAACAGAAGTAGAAAACAAACGTAGGGAATGTTTGGTCAGCCATTACTTCACTTGTGTGTCCAATGCAAATTTGAAGATCATATACTCCCTGCTACTATATGTATGAAAGGAAATTTTTTGAGCCCAGATATTAGCATTAGACCAAAAATGATTGTTTCGAAGAAAAAATGTTTGATGTGTATGTATTAGCCAATAACAACAGCAAACAAAATGAAAAGAAACATTTTTTTAATTCGTTTTGACCGGGCAAACTTTGTGACCTAGTCAATGGGTGTGTGCTTCGTGCGTCTTGCGTACGTCGTCTACCTCGCCCACAAACATTTGCCATTATTAGATGCACAATTGCTGTTCTGGGTGCTGTTGGCAGTGGAATGATGACATGTGGGTGTGCCCATGGTGCTGGAGCCACTGGAGAGATGACAGGTGCCTGTGCCAATGTTGCTTGAGCCAGTGGTGTAATGACAGGTGTCTGTGCCATTGGTGCTTGAGCCACTGGAGTGATGACAAGTATCTGTGCCAATGATGCTTGAGCCACTGGAATGTTAACAGAAGGTTGTAGTGGCACGTATGCTGTTGACAGTGGCATTATGACAGAATGTTGTTGTGGCAAGGGTGCTGCGTAAACTTTTACATTTGCCTTCATAGGGTGTGCTTGTTTAAGTTTTTTCCATGTCCAGAGGAAACTGGACACCAGTATTGTCACGCTCATTTTCTCTTCTGTCCTCTCAATCTTGTTGTTATTTTAGGTGTCTGTGCAATTACATTTACTGCTGGCGGAGACGCTTCACTTCCTGCTTGCGGAGACGCTTCAATTAGTGTTGACGGAGACAAATCAATAACTGTTTGCAGAGACAATTCTATTATTGTTTTCGGAGACGCTTCAATGACTGTTGGAGCAAAATGTGCAATTAATGCTTGCGGTGAATGTATAATAGATGTCTCCGGAGAAAAAACTGTACCATCTACAGAACCTGCATATGAGGAGGCAAAACAGAAAGTGAATCCCTGCGCTTCTCCCATAGGGATAGCAATCAATGGGGAATATATATATATATGTATGGTGTAAATACCTATAAGAAAAAAGGAGACTTTTGTTATACATCCTTTGATCAAATAATGCCAAGCCTGCTAACCACGTCAAGGTAAGTCTCTTTAGCAGGTCCCTACGCTAAATGCATACTAGGGACCTGCTAAAGAGACTTACCTTGACGTGGTTAGCAGGCTTGGCATTATTTGATCAAAGGATGTATACCAAAAGTCTCCTTTTTTCTTATAGGTATTTACACCATACATATATATATATTCCCCATTGATTGCTATCCCTATGGGAGAAGCGCAGGGATTCACTTTCTGTTTTGCACATTTGTATGGCCATTTCCTTCACTAGCTGCATGCTCTTTACATGGAGAAGCGCAGTGATTATATTTGTTTTACATTATATGAGGAGGCAGGATAACATCCTGCAGAAACAGTGCAGAGGCACAAAGCTCATTTTGTTTAATTAAGCTTTGAGCTATCGATTGCATCAAGACATTATGTATTTTAAACTTGTCACTCACTATTCATGATGAAAATGTCTTTGATATTTCTTATTTTAGAAAGCATTTGGTTATGAACCCCCATCAATTGTTCATGACGTGATAATTGACATTGCAACAAACGCTCTTCCGATTGCTCGATTGAAGCCAATTGCTCTTGGTGGGCACGATCAAAATGGTCCCAAGCAGGTTGGACATGGCTTAATCCTGGACTCTCCTGATCCGTAATGAATGACAAACACAGTGAATCAGACAATCCTGATCTGCTTCCATGAGATGGTATATCTGTTGTTAACATATGAGGACAACATTAATTGATTGTCACAAAAAAAGTACAGGTCACACAGTTCCTTGTTACAATACATGCTGATTTAATTGTCACTAACATCTCTAATGATGACATCAAATTCATAATTAATTACATGGCTGCTGGACAATTGTTCATGACTAATTTGAGGGCATTGAAACAGAACCTATTGAGTCTGGCAGGCAGCAGACCAAAATTATTACTTGGGAGATCACACAAATATTCCATGATTTGACACATCAAGAACACAATTTATAGGTGACTGCAACATCAGAGGTCTAATTTTTTTTAATACAAACTCTGTCGATGTCAGACACACCTGCAACTGTCCCATCGTCATATGAATGCGTAGTTGTGGCATAGAAGGTGCCACACAATATTCTTTAAATTGGTGGCCTCACCTTCAATTAATGGGGGTGACAACTGGGATGAAGGGGATGCAACCTGGGAGGCGACCAGGGATGCAGGGGCTGCCACCTGGCAGCCGATCTGGGATGCAAGGGTCACTATGTAGAGTTTACAAAAGTTAATAAGGGCAAGTATGTTAACATAACATTATCTGTAATATGAGCACATAAGACTATAGAATTCATTAGACTATTTGTATATGTGAGAGTTTAACTGATCAGCAGCAGCTGTTTCTGCTACATATCAATATTTGTTGTATTTAACACATGGCCTACTTACAAAAATAGTATGCTAATACTACTGCATACTATGTGAATGTTGATATGTATGAAGGGGTATGTAATAGTGTTTATGTAGACTCACATAATAAACTGTATGTAAGAAGTAGAATTGTTCTCGCGTCGACTATTAACTCATGAGATCCTAACAGAATACTAATTATTGACCAGTCATGATAACCTGGATGCCAGTTTGAGCGTGGGCACCATGAGGCATATGTTTTTAGATGATAACCACACCTTATCTCCTGGACTAAATTCCTGGATCTTGCGCCGGTGACGATCCGCCTGGAGTTTCTGTCTAGCCATTGCAGTCCTAAGATTCTCCTGGATCACTTTCCATGAATCCTGTAGAAGTTAAATTCTGTTATCCGCGGCCGGTACCTCAGAAAAAGATGTGGACATCGGAAGGCGGGATGGGTGGAATCCATCGGTTGGACTCGCTGCACAGACTATTGTGCGTGAATTCAGCCCAGGGAAGGTCTGTCCAGTTATCCTGGGTGTCTGAGTTTCGGGATGATACCCAGAAGGAAAATGTAAAGAGATGCCCATCCTTTGAGAAAAAGAACACTAGAACCTTGAAACCCTTGATCGGAGACGATGGTCTGTGGTACCCCATGCAGACGAAAAATCTCCTTGACAAAAATATCTGCTAACTTGGATGAGTTGGGGAGACCCTTCAATGGAATGAAGTGTGTTTGCTTGGAAAAGCGATCAACGACAACAAAAATGGTGTTCATCCCCTTGGAAACAGGAAGCTCTACTATAAAATTCATAGACAAATGGTTCAAAGGGTGATCCAGTATGGAAAGAGGATGTAAGAGTCCAGGTGGTTTGCTCCGGGGAGACTTGTTCGAGCACATGTCAAGCACGCATTAACAAATTCTTTAATGTCCTTTTGAATGCCGAGCCACCAGAAGGTCCGTGCCACAAGATTGGTGGTTCTTCTGATATCTGGATTTCCAGATGATTTGAAGGAAAGGGTTGGAGAGGTACGGATAGTCGATATACTTGCCGAGGTCTGAGTTGGAGAGGTACGGATCATTTCAGGTACTATTAGGCGGCGTCCGGGTTGGAGAGAGGAGAGTAGTCGTTGTGCGGATGCGAAGGTCGGGGTTGGAGAGGTGCGGATTGTCGTAGATAGCCGGGGTCAGGAGTTGAGAAGAGCGGAGTCCAATACAAAGCCGGGTCAGGAACAGAGAGCTAGGAAGAAACGAACAAAACAGAACTGCAATAGCTAAGAAGTAAAGAACACAACGGAACATAGGATTATGCTCAGCCAATGTGACAGTGGCATAGCTGAGCATATAAAAGAGAAGGAGACCAATGAGACAGGAGGAGCTGTGGAGATACATCAGCAACGATGACTGCTATTGGTCGTTCCGGTATCAGGGGAGAGGTGTGGGGAGGTGCCCAGGTGTTGAGATCCTGGCGCGGCTCCAGCGCGCGCCGATTGCGTGCGCACTGACGGTGCCACCGCATGGGGGGAGCCCGGAGACGGGGCCAGAGACGGAGGCATTAAGCCTCGAGCGGGGTCCGTTAGCGCGCCCCGTATGGCGGCTGGGGTCCGAAGGAGGAGTGCCCTGGCTGACGGATGGAGCGGGGAAAGCGGGAGCCCCAGTGACGGACGAAGGTGAGTGGGGAGTGCGCTGAGGGTGGCGTAACTCCATGATCCTTACACCTACTCAACCGAACACCACTCACCTCAGCACCACCACTCACCCCATCTTCACTCCCCTGACTCCCACGCCTCCTGTCCATACCTCAACCCCTCACAAATAACAGAGAACGAAATTAAATTAAACACACAAAAAACTTTCAAAGTCACAAGACAAAAAATATGTAAAAAAAACAGAAGACAAGCCTATCAAAATTCACAAATCTAGCAATCCCAAATCCTCCAAATGCCTACCTCTGTCTGTTTCTCACTCATTCCCAACAACACAGAGAAAAATTACAATAAAGCGACCATTTACATAGGCCGCTCTAGAAATTGCTTGTCTCGCGAGATTGTCGCACAATGGCGAACAGTTTTATTTACATGCCACGCCATTTCCTAGTTTTCAGAGAGACGATAATCACGCCGCTAGCTACTCGCCATTTTTGTAAATGTTGCTATCACTGGTCTTCTGGTCTTTCTGCATACTGTGACAGCAACGCTGTCAAAAATGGCGATTTAAAAACCCTGGCAATTTTTCAGAGCTTTGTGCATAGCCCCCCTGGTCTTTTCTCTCGGGGAGAGGTGACGGAAAGCAAATACTCAAGGAAAATAAGTGCTCTGTGCCCATGCACTGTAAACAAAAACAGTGCATAAGTACTGCAAAGCAGTGTGCATAAGCACCCCAGCTAAACTGGTTGGGTGGGTTAGAAAATTCACGTACACCCTTAGCCAGACGGCATGGGGTGTGACTCTGAGTGCTGAAAATCAACAGCTGTGAATTAAAATGTATCGATGCTGGGACATTTATCTGCACTGGTCATGCTGCTCCTCCAAGGCTTTCTCCCCCCCTGTTCAGCTCTCCATGGCAGACGCCCTACTAAGTCCCCCCCGTCAGGTATACCAGCTATGGGTGCATGTGCCACAAAGAAATCTCAGATTATCAGTCCTGCTCCTCAGTTTATGATTTATGTGTATAACCATTATGATTTCTGACACTTTCAAGATATAAAGTTAAAGTCGGAGACACATGATGCCACATTTGCAAATGTTAAATTGACTCAAAATGCTTTGCAGTGTCAAGTACTGATAAGAACAATTTTGATGCCTAAAGAATAAAACAAATCAAGGGACTTCTGTAGCCACATGTTGCTGTAATTTCTTTAAACCAAGTACCTGCCCCCTTTTGACCTCGGGTAAGTCATTTACCTGTGTGTCTCACGCAATAAAATTACAGTTAAAGTGATTTCAAGACAGAAATGTGCCTGTAAAATTGAATTTGCTTAAACTGTCTATATATATTATTTTCATTATCTCTACTGTAAAAAAAGTAATATCACACAAAAGTGGACTGATTTTGTGAAGTGAAAATTACACTTCTTTGAAGCCAAAGAAAATGAATGAAAATGTAAAAAGGTTATTTTTTTCAGTAGGAAACATTAAAATGTTAGTCTCCTGTTTCCTCCACACTTGGTCTCGCCCCAATGAAATCATAAATGATTGACTGCCTGTGTGGGTGAATGCCTGGGTGGGTGACTGACTGCCTGGGTGGCTGACTGCCTAGGTGGGTGGGTGACTGCCTGGGTGGGTGACCGAGTGGGTGATTGGGTGGGTAGGTGACTGAGTGGGTAACTAAGTGACTGGGAGGGTGACTGGGTGGGTGACTGAGTGGGTGGGAGACAGTGACTTGGTGGGTGACTGGTTGACTGGGTGGGTGAGGGCAAGACTGGCAGGCTAATTCCGCGGCTGCTGCCCAGGGCAGGAGGCGGGCGCTGGGGAAGCTGGGTTGGGGGGCGCGTGGGGGAAGCTGGGTTGGCGTACGCAGGCTCACAACAGCGCTTCCCCTCCGTCCCACGTTGGGAGCGGGGAAAGCGGACCCAACGGCAGCTGGCCGGACACCCTTCTTCCCTACGCATTCTCGCCGAGACCTCGGCTCTGCGCATGCACACGGGGATTTTCGGCATTTTTTTCCCCGACTTTTTTTTTTATAAAACGGGCATGGCCGCGCAGGGGGCCCGGGCGTGGGCGGGCCCCCTGACTCACTGGGCCCGGGACGCCAACCCCAGCAGACCCCCCCGTTGGCAGCTCTGTATATATATATATATATATATATATAGGAGGGGTTTTGTCACTTTTTTTTACTCCCCATAACTTAACTCAGTATTATGGTATACCCTATCCCATAGCCTCTCATGCATACCCAGTTAAAATCAACCCCACACTGATGAGACCCATCAAGGTCGAAACGGCTGTCTGTGGGTGGTTTTCTGGGTATGCACCTTAACCCTGGCTGTGCTCAAAGCTGTGACCATGCAGCAAGCTTAAGCCTATAGGGAACCATGTTAAAAATGGTTTTTGAGGCAAAAAGTGACACTGTGTGCTCATTTGCATGTCATTTCCCAGAATCCCTTGCTGCAGTGGAAGTGCTGTATGCTGGGTGATGATGGGGAAAGGCGGGGTTGCAGACCTGCCTAAGATATGCAGATGAGCATACAGTTGTATTTGCATGCATATACATATATATATATATATATATACACACACACACACACACACACACACACACACACACACACACATACGTACGTGTGTGTGTGTCATGTTGCTTTTTTCAGCCTCATATCTGTTGCTCAAATGTACATCAAACTTGCCACAAACAAGACCAAAATACATTTGAGCTCACCCCCACTCATTTTAACATCTTTAGAAAATGGCATCATTGTGAAATACAAGCTTGACCTTAAAGTACTTGCACAACAAAGCAGCATAATGAAAAATCAATCCTTCCATCGTTTACCTAGGTCAGGGTTCTGCATCTTTCAAGGAAGAAGAGCTATTTTATAAAAAATGTATTTGTCCAAAATATTCCGAGAGTCGAAATACATGCATGAATATTACACCCCCACAAACACACACATAAACTGCACACACACTAATACTGTAGGTATACACTGTATAAGCATTAACATATGACAAACTTACTTTAATCAGAATTAGGGAAAGGAAAAAATATGAGGGGGAATAAAATACATCTCACAAAAATAAGTCCTTTATTTTTTTCATTGTTTTTCTGTGCGAAACAATTTGTCATTTACAAATACACAATACATACATACTACACGCACTTACATTGCGCCTGCCTCTCTCCCTCACTGCCGTATCCTAATCATCCACTTGTCGAACCCTCCACCACCCTCTGCTTCTACCCCCCATATACGATATGCTGCCCAATTACCCAACCACCCCTAGCCAAGTCTGGTGTCACTCTTTGGCACTCAAAGGGTTAAAACTTTCTTGTTTCTCAATTCAAAGAGAGGGCAAAAGAATTTTAGCCAAAGAGTGACATGGTGTGGGGAGGGCGAGAGGTGACCCAAGGGTGGGTGAGGATGTGCAAATAAGCAGCAGGATGATGGTGTTATTGTAAAAAAAAAAAACACACTCATTGTCATTTTTGTGTGTGTAAGATTTGATGCTGTTTATCAACCAGTTTTGCAGCTAGGAGACTTTAGAAAATATACCCATACGTTTTAGTTATGTCTTTTGGGCTGTGTTATGGTTGTAGCTTAGTCCGGTGTAATGTATGAATGAATGAAAACATCTCCCATGTGGACGTGTTCAGAGTAATGAATTTTCTCAAAATGTACATAAGTTCTCAAGGTATTTCCCTTGAAAATATCCCATTGTCTTTTCCACTGTGAATATTTGAAAGACACACATCTGCCAACATCATCCATCTGTGACAATTTGGGTACCACTCCTGACGTGAATGGCAAGTGGATCTCTGCTTTTCCTGAACAGCTCAGAAAGAAAATCTTACGTTTCATTAAAAAACAAATGGAAGATCCATGTCATTTTAGTGGAGGGACAAAAAGTGTAAGTTACTAATAAATAACTTGATTTATATGTACAGCACAACATATTGAATTATATCAGAATATCACAGAGTTTCTATAGCATTCAATGGCAGTGATAACCCAGAATATCACAGAATACTGTATCTCACCACAATGCACCAGCAGGAGCAATAACCATTGGTACATCTGTATTATATGGCGATATTTAGGGGGTAAGGTACCAAAATGTATCAATTGGTTCAGTGCTGTAGGCACTGTGTTGGAAAAGCACCGGATTTATCAAAAAGGAGAGACTAATCTGCCTGCACACATTTATGTCTAGAGAGAGAGCCAGAGACACAAGGTGACAAGAGACACAGAGAGACAATGTGTGAGTGAACCAATTTCAACATTGATTTATAATGTTTGTATTGTAGACACACGGATGCAGCTCCACTTCATGAAATAAACATAGCGCTAATAAATAGGTGATAACGAATCCTATAAAGATATGATGGCACATAGCTGATATTTTATAACCAATGTGTCATGTAAACACAGATCCCAATGTTGCTAAGGGAATTTCAGTACCAATCCCTTGCGCAAAAAAATAAATAAATAAATCATAGACGATGCAGTTGTTGCTCTAATAGGAATAAGGGGAAGGGAGGAGCTTGTGCAGACTTGACATCAGCTCCCTTGGAGGAGTTTCAGGAAATGCAACATGAGAACGACATACAGTAGAAAGACAGAGAGAGGGAGAGATACTTAACATACCTTAGTAAATGGAAGAGGGTAGTCAAACGGTGAGTAGCTGCATTTGCTAAATATGAACATGGAAAATACGATTGCCGATTTGCTCTGAGAAACACAACTTATTTAAAACCATCAAGAGCGGGAAGAATCAATAGCCTAATTCCCCTAGGTTACAATTTGCATGCTACTCTCTCCTGAGACCCATGCATTTAAAAGTCAAGTCATATCGTGTCTTCATTTCTTTACACTCCGCTGCCTCGCACAATCCACGGGGATTTTCAGCAAGACCTGCATCAGTAGCCTGATCCTCCCCTTGAAATATTCCCCAGTTTCCAGAAATCACGGGTCTCTAAAGAAAAGCTGATGCCCCTGCTTTTCGGTTTCCTGTTTTGCGCTCTGAGAGGGTGACTGTGCGGAGGGAGATGAGAGACTGACTGCAGCACCTGCAGATATATAACAGAATATATGCATCCTACTCTACTGCGGGGTAATGGGCTATGCCTTGCGTGGGTTAATCATTGCATTACTACGCGGTGCGCTTTATTGTAATGCAATCTAGCAAATGTTTCGATTGAAGAATAAGTATGAGGAATGATTTTGCGCATAATTGCAACGCTAATCTACTAATCTAATGCTAATTAATGCTAATGCAAATATATAGGTATTATGTGTTTGAGCGTATAAAAATAAGTATGTAATGCAACTGGCTCTAAATTACCATAACATTAGTAGATTTGCGTTGTGACATACAGTACAGTATATATCGGTATTCGTGTCTGCCTTTGTATACTGTATAAGTGTGTGTGTGTACATATATATGCATATTCAAATTTGGGGGGAAAATGACAAGGAGTGTGTATAGATTACATAAATGCATTACGTTTTGCAGTTTGATTTATAGTAATGTAACTACTTTTGTTGAGCTGCACGTTGGCGACACATGATGTGTATACTGCAGATAATATTGCACTATTATCTGTGTTTCTCTTTCCTAGGTCACTCAGGATAAGGAAAGGGACGATCTTTGGATTTATTGATTTATTCCTATTGCTTGCATTTCTCGGCACGTTTTGCAGGCGCCCCAGTGACACCCCCTTCGCCCTCCACTTCTGCATTATTCGCTCCTCCACTGGAGTTTTTAGTGGTGAGAAAAAATATAGAATCAATAACATAAAAGATAAGCACAATAAAAAGCAGCCCAGGAGGAGAAAGTATGATGATGACCAGCACCACCACCGACCATGTGAAAATGGAGCCCGCCTTTTACCACGAGGATGCCCTAAACCTACAGGATTTTGCACATATTTCGGGATACGACAACAGCAACTCCCACCAAGGAGCTCACCGAGCCGGTGCGGGGGAGCCCGGGGTTAGGTACCCCGAGCACAAGTTGATGGGCGCCAACATCATGATAAAGACTAGCAGCCTGAAGAAGAAAAACATGGCGACGACTATAGTGGCCTCTGTCCTTCCCCCGGTCATCCAGGCGCCGGGCTTCCCGGAGGTGATCACCCGGGGCAGCGAAGCGCTGAAGCTGCTGCAAGGGAGCGGCAGTAACGGCCTGCGCGTCCCCTCTGCGGGCAGCCGGGCGGCAGCGGCGGGGAATATCCTCAGCCCAGCAGCAGCAGCAGCAGGAGGAGGAGGAGGAGCTGCAGCACCGGCAGCTGCTGGGGTTGTCCCTGGTGTAGCGGAGGGGAGTAGCCGGAGCAGCAGCAGCAGCAGCTCTTCCTCCGATGTGTCTCTCCTCCCCGCTTCATCCTCTGCCCTCAATCTGCTGAAGCTTTCCTCCCCCGAGCTCGATCACCTCCTCATTCAGGCCGCCTGTCAGGGGCTGTCAGCCGCTCCCAGCAGCGCCTCCGGCCCGGCCTCCTGCGCTCCTCCCGCGGGGCTCCTCGCCGGCCCTCACCCCTTCCTGTACCGCAGCCAGCAGGTAATCACGCAGGAGCAGGAGGGCTTCGCAGACGGCTTCGTCAAGGCCCTGGCCGACTTGCACAAGCAGAACCAGCTGCTGGGGACCCCCATCTCCCCCTCTGCCCTGGCGGCCGGGTCACCCTCTTACCCGGCGCGCTCCCTGCACCCAGCCGGGGAGGTGCCGGTTTACACCAACCTCAGCAGCTTCAACCCGGCCGCCACTGCCCAGCTCAGCCCCCCTCTCCCGCCGCAATCCCCACAAGCCGCAGTGCACCTGCCCTTCCCGGGGTTGAGCCGCCTGCACCCGGGGAGGTGCTCCCTGGACGAGCCGCAGACCGTGCCAGACGTGTCCCAGCCTCCTCCGGCGCCGCCCGGGGCAGGGGAAGGAGGAGACCCTAGCGGCGGCTCCCCGCCGTTGCTCTCCCCCATCGACCTGGAGACCCAGGAGAGGATCAAGGCGGAGAGGAAGCGGCTGCGGAACCGGATCGCCGCTTCCAAGTGCCGCAAGCGGAAGCTGGAGCGCATCGCGCGGCTGGAGGAGAAGGTGAAGGTGCTGAAGTCCCAGAACTCGGAGCTGGCCTCCACCGCCAGCCTGCTGCGGGAGCAGGTGTCCCAGCTCAAGCACAAGGTCCTGAGCCATGTCACCAGCGGCTGCCACATAGCCGGCTCCAAAACACAGCCGGGCCCCGAGAGCGGGGAGAGCACCCGCTGCTGAAACACACGGGGCAAAGATGTGAGGGAATAAGATGAAAATATATATATGGATATGTTTTTTTGGGGGAGGGAGGGTGGAGGGGCTTCCAGGTGAAAGGATCAAGAAGAGGAGAGAATGCAGGTGGAACCGGTTGAAAATGAGAGGCAGAGTAATAGTTGGGGCGGTGTGTATGTACAGTATATGTATATATATACACACACACACACAAACACTTTCAAGGCCCTGTTCTTGCAAATGTTATTTTTGTTGTTTCTCTAAGAAGATGAGCTTTCGGTTTGTGAAGATGATGGTAGGAGGGACAGATAACGGAGAAGCGAGCACACATGCAGGCGTTTGCCCTTCACATTGAGTGGCCAGCGAGACATGCACATGTGCCTCCAGCTGCTTTCTGGGATGAGGATGTGTGGTTAAAGTATGAAGACTTGACAAGCTGCATTTCCCTATGCTGTACATCCGGATTTGTGAAACGAGTATTTACCACGGGGTAATTTGGAAGGCACCGCCTCTCCAGCGTATTGTTTTATTGAACCCATCGTACAAACTACATCGTAGGGTGAGAAGGATTCTTTCTGTTTTTCAAGACGACGGAGTGACAATTGTACCTCTGAGAAGTATTCTAACTCCCCCCTTCTACCCAGGCTGTATTTATCTCGCTGGACAGGTTTATTTGTTTTTGTTTTTTGTTCCACACGAATACAGAAATGCAGAAGGCGTACTTTTGTGTTTGTTTTTGTTTATTTTATGTGGCTAATCAAAGGGCCATGAAGATGTAGGCGTTTAGGAACAAGAGTTAGTCCATTTGTTCAAAACCAGGGTGTGTTCCTGAAAAAAAAACTAGAATGTAAATAGGAATATAACTTTATGCAAAACATTTATTATACAGGCCTGTGCCAAGAGTTTCCAGTTCAGTTCACAGTGACCTTGTTTGTTCAAGCGAATATTTTGGGAAATGGTGAATTCAGAATATATTTTTTATGTTGGTGGTGCACTAAACTTGGCCGTCTGTTTTTAAGGTGTACTACACCAAATAACTCATTTGAATTTAATATTTGTTTTAGAATATTCATAAAGAAATAAGTGATTGGAATGAAAATAATAATGTATGATGTTGGTTGGTCAGAAAATGAAATGTGTTTGCCATAACAAATAGTTTAGGGATGCTAGTAAAAATCACATTACTGTGCCTGACATGCTATTTAAACATTATCGGTGATGGCAATTTGTATGATAAAATGCAAGGGAATGCTTGGACGAGGGTAAATAACCTTCAGGTTTATTTGGCATATAAATGCACTTGTGAGATTGAATTGTTTGTTAACAATTAGAAGGTAGATCATTCAGATTTCTTAGATGGTCTATATGAATGATTATTACTTAACATCAAGTTGGCTCCTTGAATATAACTGTGTATTTAATAATAAATTATCATAAAGTGCTTAGACCGAAGTTCACTTTTTATTTATTGCAGTTGGTCTTAAGCAAGACATTGAGTTTTATACATCTTGCATTTTATTGATATTGCACTAAGTCCTAGATGTATTTTTGTATATTCCAGTAATGTGTAACTTAAGGAAAATATTTTAAATGTATTTAATTTTTAATTTTTTTTTTTTTTTAAAAGAAGTAACCGTACCTGAATAATGTTTTGTCTCCCTATGAGTAAAACTTTGGTATAAAGTTTTGAGAACATGGTCTTGATATTTAAACGATACTGATAATTATGGTACATTCATACTACGGGGAGATGTAATGAAATGTAATACAATTTAACAGTTTAATGTACAAATTGGGACATTGATGTGCTGAGATATCTGATCAATCATATCTATAGCAAGTATTGGAGAGCTGAAGCCTTCACTCCAAATTTCATACAGTAGGTACATTCATAATATAACACATGGTTCAAGCGCTGAGCCAGACATATGTAGACATTCTTTTTGGTTGTCTGCAAGTGTATTACATACACAAAAATCACAACTCACAAATCTGTTAAAGCTTTGAAAAAGGTTTTTATGGTATATATTTATTTTCTAAATATAAACGTAATTGTATTTTTGCTAGAATTTGATAAATAGTTATGAAACAATGTAGTCATTGCATATTGTAATCAATTTGCAATTCAGACAATTGTGTTTGTAAATGCCCATAGAATGAAGGGAAAATCCAATGGACTTTTACAGTCAAAGTGTGAAAAGCTAGAACTCTAATTTTACTAGGGTTCAAATTCAGTTTGTTTTTCTTGTTTCTTTGTAAGATATGTATTTATTTTTCCACTCATACTATGGGCATTGATAGTATATTTATTTATTAAAACTTGAAACTTTTTGGATGTCAAGTAAAACTTCTATTTTTGTAACAAAATGTACAGTTTGGAAGAGGCCAGTTTAGAAGAGGGACATATGTAGCTCGATATGTTCCTCTATTTCACAGTGTACATTCCAGTTAGGTGTGCTATTTGTGTACTGTACTTTAAATCACAAATCAGTACCTTGAAAAAAATTATAAACTAAGGGCTCAGAATGTTTGTTCTGTTTTATCAAGTGTTTAAAAAACACACAGATTCCCGTTAAACATCAGTGACATCGATTTAGTAGTCATTGTGGTGTTGGAAACGGTTCTTTACAAACAAGTCCACAGAGGACTGCGATATCTCTTTACGACGAGTCTGACATGTCTCTGATTTCTAAACTTTTTAATTTTGGCAACTTTCCTATATTTTACCAATATAAACAAAGGGAAGTTAGGCATCATTTAAAAAGTTTTGTTTTCTTTCTTGATGCTTTTTTTTTGTCTCTCATTACAGTGGACTTTAGAAAGAGAACTTTGTATCTGTGATGTTATGTACATGAATTAGGAAATTAGTACAGAAGTTTGTTCAGTCACAGTGTTTGTGCTCCGCATACTTTTCATACCAGTTAAGTTGACATATATTGTGTCTTAGAAAAACTTGGTGAGTTAAAGCTATGCATCAATGTGGTAGATGTGAGCACTGTTTTGTCTCTCCTGTTATATTAAAGAAAAAAAAATGGTTCAGCTTGTAAAATTAAAGTTCACGCTTAATATATTTTCTGTTTTAAAAAACTTCAGAGAACGAACAATATTTAAAATTCAATAAAAAGTTAACATTTTTGTAATATTTAGTTATACTAACTGTTTTCAGTGGATTGTGGTGGTTAATGCAAACAAAACACTAGATCTAGATCTTGTAGTGGTACACATGAACCGAAACACAGAACACAAAGTGTTTTAAAAACAAGGTAATAAAAGTATCAGGATATTTTTTAATCAAAATAATGTAGCGTCACAAACACACCTTGAAACAAACTGTACTGAGCTCAATAAATGAGTTTGGATTTCAAATCCGTTGTGCCCTGTGTTCCTTCTATCACTTAAACATGTCACTGCCATTAGTTAACTTTGATCCTAGTTGTCGGGGCGCTGAGAATTCCATTCTCTGTCTTTCCTCTTATTGGCAAAATGTGACACTGTGTGCTCATTTGCATGTCATTTCCCAGAAACCCTGGCTGCAGTGAAAACATTGTATGCGCAGGACATAATGGTGAAAAGCAGGGTTGCAAACCTGTCTGAGACGTGAATGTGCTCAAAAGTGATATTTGTATTTGCTCTTATTGGCTGAAACTTGGGAGCACATGGAGGAATTCTTGCTTATTTACTATATATATGCATTTTGAAGACTTCATATAAAGACATTTATATACAGTAAAGTCCATACAAGTTTTAATCAAGATATTTATCATTACGTCTAGTGCATAAGCAAGAATTATATTAGGACATAATGGTGAATCATTTAACATTGGTGAAGAGCAGGAAAACCAGAAGTGGCTTACTTGCTTTTGTGGAGTGAGTATATGGGATAGCATATCAAGAAGCTTTCTCTAGCGTTGGTATGTAACATAAAAGTTAGTAATCGTGTTCCTTAGGCTGCGTCCCCGCTAGCGCTGAGTGAGCGGCGCTTGCCGCTTTTACTTACATATATCTATATGTAGTCCCCACTCATGCTTGGTGCTTGGGTAAATAAAAAAAATGTAACTTTCGAGCGCGCTCAACTTGCCCGCAAAGCCCCCCCCCCCCCCATGCGCGCTTATGAAATAGCAAGGACACTTGGATGCTTGGAGAGCTGGTGACGTAACCGCTCTCAAGCATAAGCGCGATCAGCGCTAGCGGGGCCGCAGCCTTATACGGAGCTCATATCTACAGCAGAGACGTTAACACCATCTCTGACTTAACAAATTGAATTGGAGAAAAAGAAAGTCAGCAGAATCTTGACTAGAGGTGCAAATAATGACATCCCATTGTAAAACACCCCGTAATTTATCCTGTAACTCTTCATAGACCACTTGTTCAAATCATCTGTTGATGTGATGCACTCTGTCAGTGAAAGATACCATGTACCAACACTAAGAACAAAATGGATACTCAGCATCTGTTTATGTGATTTCATACATCGTGCCTTTAGAGCCTTATTCTATATATGCCTGAACGGCCACTTCGGCAGATATAGAATGACTGCCTTAATTGTTCATGCAAATGCTCACCATTGTAAATTCAGTTTATTCAAAAGGACGTTTCTATTTTTTTTTTCAGTTGTTTTTCTCCCGCTGCTTTACCATTGAGGGCTGTTCTATACTCGAGTGTGCGGGTTTGTGCGCGTGCCTGTGCGAAAGCATGTACACGTGCAGCACGCTTTTTGTGTCTATACGGTGAGCGACAAGCAAGTGGTCTGTGTGTATGTGTGTGTGTATATGTGTGTATTAGTTAATAATGTATTACATAATATTTTTCAAATTAAAAAAAACCGTTGCACAATAAAAATAATTGTTATTTATTCAAATTGATACACACATACTGTACACACACATACACATACATTTCAGCGGCGGTAGCGGCGCAAAATCTTTATTTTCCTCATCTTCCCCCTGTCGGCCGGTTCCACGCTCCCTGCCGTGCGCGCCCCGCAGCACCATTATAGAATGACTGACTAACGTCAGACAACTATAAATGCTGCATGTGTGCACGGAGTATAGAACAGCCCTAAAATGTACAGAGCTGAGAGAGTTCCATTGCCCTTTACTGCTCCGGTTTGTTAAAGCTTAAATATTTAAGTTAACAATTGCAGTTGAATGACTAATTACATTGTCTCAATAAAATGAAAATATATAGTACTGTTTTTATCCAAAAGTGTATGTGTGTAGGTATGTGTACTCACTTCACACATTCTAAAGCTACGTTTATCATAAATCCGTAGTAAGGTTTGTAAAGGCTGTAAATCTCAATACTCAAAGTATTTGTTATTAACCAATTTCAAGGAAAGTTTCTCAATCCACAAATAAACAGTAATGAAAAATGATGTTATGGTAACAGTTGTTCTAACTATGATGTGGTTTTGTCACTGTCATTGTTATATTTCAAAGTAATATTCATTGTTGTCATTTTGCTAATAAAGTCCAAACTGTGAACAAATGTGTTAGCTTTCATTGTCTGGGTTTGAAATAAGTATGGCTGCATTTCAACATGTTTTATTACTCTTGTATTTACGTTCTTTGTATTGTACTCCATTAATATTTTTGAATAATCAACTTCTATATTCAAACCATATTACATCTATCTAAAAACTTTTACAGACTATTAAACTGTAAGAACATAATACACCTTTAGTAGGTACCTTCCACTATCTATTGTGCTATTCTTTTAAGTTTTGAGTAAGTGAAAAACAATTGTGTTCTTCCGTGGTGGATTGGCAAAGATCTTGCTTCTCTGGTTCACACTAAGGGATAGAGCCTCAGAAGTGCAGTAAATAAGGGCAAATAACGTTACTTTACCTAATTAGGTAACGCATGTTAGTTTTCTTTCATTTAACGAGGATCCTCAAAACTATATACGTAAATAAGGTTCCGTTGGCAAAACCACCATCCTTACGTTCCCTTTAGGAACAGGGTTGATCGTAGTGCTGGGACTCGTTTTCTAATACACTGCACATGCGCATTGGTCAAACTTTAAGGCCCGTTATTAAGGCAGCAATGTTAACAGATTTTCATGTGCATTACCAAAAGCTAATGCAAATCTTGTTATAATATTGAGAAATGTATCATTGTTACACTTATTAAATTGTTCACTTAATTATATGGTATATAATGTCATAATAAGTGTATAAAGTATGTATGTAAAATAATGTAAAGTATATAGTCATACAACTTATCAAGTACTGCCCACTTTAAAGGAAGAAATTCTATTTTTTGAGCAGGATAATTTAGTTCAGTTCGTGAAAGACTACTACTTATCAAAGCAACTGGTCATAAACCTTCTAGATGTTCTTGATAAAGTATACCTCGAAGCCCATTCAAACTTGTATCCACATGTGAAACATAAGGTCTTTTATGATCTGCAAATGCTAATACTGCAGCCTAAGACATATTTTCAATGTTTGAAAAGCTTCTTCATACTTAAAATCCCAATGATCACAAAATGAACCAGAGGGATTGAAATACTTCTTACTTTTCTTGATTCTTTTCTGATGAGCAGAATTACGTTGCACTAGTGGATATCCCTGCAAAAGATGATTGAGATGCTTTGCTACAATTGAATATCCTTTTACAAAACACCTGTAATAACCACAGATACCAAGAAAGGTTCTCGGTGTAGTTAAGTTGGTAGGGCGTGGGATCAGTGGAAATTTACCTTTCTGAAACAATATGACCAACACATAAAAACTGATGTTTGACAAAACTGACATTTATCTAATGATAACTTAAGACACTTAAAAAGAGCTTTTTATGTTCTTCTAATGTTTTAACGAATACACTAAGATCATCAACATAGACTAGAACCTCCACTAGTCTTCGAAAAGTTACAGGTTTCCACTAATACCTTGTGCCATTATATTGAACTGATACAAAGCGAAAGGACATGAAAGCATTTTTTTTTTTGCTATATATATGAATCACCTACTACCTGATAAACAATGCAATGCATCTCCAATTTGTGGCATAGTATATTGATCTACAACAGTACGTCAATTTAAAGTTTTATAGTCCATACACATTCTAACTGATCTATTTTTCATTCAACCACTGTAACACTATTGTTGGTACAGTACATGTGGATTTCAGTGATTATGCCTGCTGACTAACTGTTGTAAAATGTTTCCAAAGGTTTTCTACATTTCCTGGTGGTAATCTCTTTGATCGTTCTCTGAAAGGTCAACAATCCTTAAGCCGAATATAATTTTGATGCTTTTAGTACATCCGACATCGCATTCAATATTTTATTACTCTGAGTGTACCATATTTTCCCCTGTCTATTGTCAGATATGAATGAAACCTTTTCCTGTGCTTGCACTTGAATGTAAGCTTTTCTTATAACAGGATGCATACGCAAGACATTTATAAATTGTTTCACTGCTTCATTTTGACATTTCTTAGCCAAAGGGCAGCCGAAGGTGCATGCCGTTTGCTGTCATTTGCTGCTGTTTGTACACCCCATGCAGGAAACACTACAGCTTCATGTTAAATAATAACTTCAGCTAATATCAGCTTTGGACTACTGTTGCCTTACTATCCCTTATTTACTTATGCTCTCTCTCTGCCCTTTTGCATCTACCCCTAGCTCCCAAACTTTTTCCTCTAAACTTGGTGTGATGGTAGGGGGGGTAACCAGGCTCTCAAATAAAGGTTTAAGCTTGTTTGGTTACACCTGATCTGTAATGAGGGTTCTAGAAGAGTCAGCTCTTGAGCCAAGTAACTGTTTGTGCATAAACTGTAAAATGTGACAATAAAGAATTGTGTTTTTGCCTTTCCAGGGATGCAAGCAAGCAGGGATTGCTATGGTATGAGTTTCAAGGGGGGGTTTGCGGAGGAATTGTCAGAATGAGACTAGGTAGTTGGGGTTCGAAGTTGTTGGTTCCCCTAAAATTGTACCCGGGAATCATGCTTGGTTCTCATATACATGTAGGCACATTGTCCCAGCAATATCTCCCCTTGAAAATGCTTGCGCGACTCACCGCTAGGGTTCCCTTCTTCAGCACAGCCCAGAAAGGTAAATGGGGCATAGGGATGCAAAGTATCCCTGTAACTATAAGGGGTCCCTAGGTTAAGGGGTATACCCCATTAATGCCCAGGTAGCCCAGAACCTGCACTGAGTTCATGGGCACTCCAACCATACAGTAAGTATAAAGTTTGTGAAGGGACTTTTAAAGTCCAGTCCAAGTCTATTAGATAGTGTGTGGGGAATAAAGGCTAGTAGAAAATACAGTGCAGCTTTCTATACTATTCTCTATACCCAGAGACTTAGGATTTATTAAAGTATATCATTAACATTGTGTTTAATGTATATATACTGTTGTGCACTCTATATGAGCTGGGATTTTCAGAACCAATGTTCCGACAGGCTACCAGGGCTACAAAGTTGGTGGCAGTGAGTCTGCTGAGACATCAGAGATGAAAGCCACCAGAGGATGCCAGGGGTGTGAAGATCATTTGGGTAGCAGGGAAGGGCTTAAGTACCCACATCCTGGGATGAATGGTAGACGTCCGGGCTACCATTTGTCCAACCAGACTTGGAAGAGCCTGATCCAGCGGGTGGCATCTGAATACCAAGGGATTTAGGTGGCAAACTTGGGCATGTCCTTGGCAGATTCAGATTCCCCGCTTACCCGGCTTTGTAGACCTGCATCGCTCTGATTGACTGAAGAAAATTCCCATGCTGTAGTACGCTGTAGTTGGCTGTAGTATTTTTTGAATGAACTCCAGAATAAAATAAGAAACCCCTAAGCCAATGAACGTAGAGATTTCTGGCCAAAGAAGATTGGCGGGCTTTTCAAAAGTGCTCTTGCACGAATAGCAGAGCACCGGCTTCAGAAAAGTCTGCCCGGAATATTTTCTAAGTCCTACTTTTGGCGGCCAAGTTCTGAGAATTGAACGTAGAGGTTGCAGATGGGATTTCAAGATGATTTTAGTTCCAGGGCGTTTGGAGCTAACTCCCGGTCAAGGAAAATCAAGTCCTCCTGGCGTCTGGAACTTCATGCCAGTTTGTGTTCCAGGACATTTCGGGCTAAGGGCCTCATGCAGTAAGCGTTGATAAGGTATTTTTCGGCATTTTATAGCCAAAATTGGGTTTGAGATTCAGTAAGCGCCGATAAGTGCTTGATTTCGGCAGGTTTCGTAGCCGATAATTTTGTTATGGCCAGTCGGCTGCCGATAAGCCTGTTTTCGCCACTTATCGCCACTTTTTTAAATCGGCTGGATTCAAGTACCAAAATCAGCTTATCGGGGCTGATCGGCACTACGAAATTGAGATGTTATGGCCAATTTCTCCCGCCAACTAAAGTTGGCAGTTTGGAGGGGAGAACGATCGCTAAGGCTGCCGGAACGGCACTTAGAAAAAAAAAATCTTCTGTACATCAATGGAAGTCAATGGAGCGGGGACATATAACAGTATAGTACTGTTTACGTTTCATTGCTCACAATACAAACGTCATTTGCATTACAGTGTGGGGGGCATTCCCTGCATTGTGTCACAGCTGACGTGTATTATTTGCATAACATTGTACTTTTACATGTTTTCAGCATTTGCGTGTCACATTACTCATCATGTGATGATGTGTCAAGGGAAAATACTATACTCAACTCTTAAAGGAGAACCTCACATCATATCACACATTTTACTGAATTGAGCGACAATTGTTTACATGATGTCACATATGTCACACATACACCGTATATTCATGTTCCTTTACATTACACAATGCTTGTAATGTGTGACGCATCTTTAAACGTTCATGTACATCTTTCTTCTCATGTTTACATCTAGGTTTGGTCCTCCCTATTTTCATGACGTCACTTATTGGACGCGCAATCACATTGCATGTTTACATTATAACCGTTGCATTACAAGCACTTCAACCTAACTTATACACACATGTACAGTAATTAATCATTGTGACACCTTGTAAACTCATTCTATAGCAACTATGCTCATTACAGAAATGCATGCATATGCACACGACTATTCATTGTTGTCAACATGTGACAATAACATGCCTAATTACACATGTTACAGCAAACTTTTCCCATGTCAATCTCAGCCTTTTTGTCTAATTACATGACTGACTGTTGCGTTCACAAGTGTTACATGCATTGCACATTAAACTTTTTATTTTCAACCAATGTTTGTACAAAGCTTCACGACACATCATTGGCAAATATCATCATTCCCTGCAGAATACACACAACAAATACTTCTAAGAACAACTGCACACAGCTTGGCACAGAAGTACTTTATTATGTTAATGTAACACCTTGCATTTTACTATGTCACCTGACATCATCACATACCTATTTAAAGGACGCCCATTACCTGCTCATTCACAGCTACTCATTTCAAAATGTTGCGATTGTTTAGGAGACGGAGGAACATTCTTTTCTATGACATGCTTGCTGATCAAGAGAATGATATAGGGCAAGGGAGGGACAGACCGAGGGACAGTGACAGGGACAGGCACGCGGATGGGACAGGGAGAGGGACAGGAGATCAGAGGAGAAGACAGAGGAGACAAGTTGTGCCTCGTCCGCGTGTGTACAGGGAGAGAACCCTGTTAGATGGGATGAGTGAGGAGGAGATAGTAAGTCGCTATCGTTTGAGTTCAGCAGCAATCTTATCTCTTTATGAGGAGATAAGGGGCGATTTAGATTTTTTCACAGCCAGAGGTCGTGCAGTCCCTGGGCTTGTTAAAATGCTGTGCTCATTACATTATCTTGCGTCCGCGTCATTCCAGACAACTGTGGGCATAGTGGGCGGGGTCTCGCAATCTACATTCTCGCGGGCCTTGACCCAGTTTCTCTATGCACTCAATAGACGCGCTAGGAATTATATTCATTTTCCTACAGAGGCGACAGAGTGGCTGGAAGTCAGGACTGGCTTTTATAATATAGCAGGGATACCATGTGTGCTGGGTGCAATCGATTGCACACATGTTGCTTTGATTGCACCTAGTCAGAGTGAGCATGTGTACCGCAATCGTAAGCACTACCATTCACTCAATGTACAGGTGGTATGTGATGCCACGATGAGGATAATGCATGTGGTACCCAAATTCCCTGGTTCCAGTCACGATTCCTCTATCCTGAGGAACTCTTCAGTCTTCCATGCGTTCGAAGAGGGACATTTTGAACATGGTTGGCTGCTGGGTGAGTACAGATTTAGATGTTCTAACACAAAACACATTTTTCTTTAGGAATGTTGGCATTGTAGAATTTGATCACTAATGTCAGCTTATGTGTGCTCCATTCATTATAGGTGACTCAGGATACGGAATTAGGCCGTGGCTCTTGACTCCGGTGCTAAACCCTCAAACTGAAGCAGAGGAGAGGTACAATGCAGCCCATATATCTACAAGATCTGTTATAGAGAGGACATTTGGCCTACTCAAGACCAGATTTAGGTGTCTGGACAGAACTGGTGGGGCTCTTCTATACAAGCCTCAAAAAGTGTCTGATATTATCCTTGCCTGTTGCATTTTGCACAATGTTGCACTCAGGCACAATGTACAATCAGACCTAGCTGAGCCTTTGGTAGACGAGCATCCCACCCATGTAGCTGCTGAAAATGAACAAACAGCCAGTGGTGGCCAGACACGCCAGAATCTCATCAATTCATTTTTTTCTTGTAAGTAAAAACATATATGTTCCAAGTTCTACTTTTATAGTTTTATTATGTTATATTAACAATAATTTTTTTTATATAACCTTCTGTTAGGACACAGATGAATATGGGTTGCACACCTTTCTTTTCTCTGCTGTGTGCACAAAGGGATGTGGCACCGGTATGTTATTGTTGCACAGGTTATATAATCCCTCTTCAATTGTACATTAGTTGTGTGTATGTGAATACAACTGGGGTAACAAAGCACTAATATTTTAGCATTGTGTTCTTCCTTATGCTTACACAATACACATAGTATGCCCATACTCATTCATTCTTCTAGTATGCTTACATACAATGTTATTGGTGCAGTGTAACATGTACATCCATATGATGTGTACACCAGGCTGATTTACATTTTGAATGTCATGAAATATACATGGTGTTGCACATTGAACACCAAATACACACTTTGCTGTGTTGCTTACGGTACTGAAGATGGCATGTCAATGTTTGCAATTTATATATTGTTCCATTGCATTATAGGTATATCTCCAATATGACTGATCATGTTATGTATATTTGCTGACATCTCTCATAAGATGTGCCTACCTCAATCTTCCTATAATTATTTTAAGTAAAAACACAACATATTGGATTAAAGAAAAATGTAACATACATGTACTTTCTGTATCATGTACATGCATTTAGCTACTCTTGAGGTTTCATGTGCATTGTATTAGAAAATGATTACTCCCATTTCATCACATTTTATGTATGTTCCCTTATAAATTCCATTTATGTAATATAGAGGTGTTTGGAGAAAAGGGGATAACTGTACTTATTTGTTTACTTACGGGAGCTCATTCATCACGGATGCAATTGACTGATCATAACACTCCATGCATGAATGCCTGTAATCACAACAATGCGTACTACATCTTATATTTAGCAATGTAGGTGTTTATTAATGCTAGGAATTAATAGTCAACATTAATTTAAATTTGTGACATGTGTATGTATAAGTCACACGTGTGTGGATGTGTCCTACATGTACCAAGTGTAAAACTGTTAACAGAAAACACAATTTTGTCGCAAATGTTACTGTCATTTAGCATTTCTAATTTCCCAATATGACAATGTTGGTAATATTTTTGGAATGTCAATCACGTCACTTCATCATTATCATGATGATAATTATCAAGTATTCTCACAATTGTAACGTCAATCACGTGCACATTAGCATAGACACACTTTTTAAGACAACTGTTTGTGTCTGTATCAATTTGTGTAGGATCCATGTATAACACCGACAAATGATAACAGCAGCTTTATTATGGTAGCTTATATCATCATATTGACTATACTATTTATTTTTAGAACGTTTAATAAACATAGTAAACTATAGTTAGTTAGGTTAATGAAATATACACAGAAACGTAATTCATTACATGATGTTGATGTCATATTCAGAACATCATGCATTGTAGGGGACCACAACATCTGTGCAATAACATTATTTGCTACAGTCCCAAACCATTTTATCAACATACCCATGTAACAATAGATTTTTAACAATAAATGGCTAGTTGGTTGTAAGTGTCCTTTACATTGGGAGAAGGAGTGGCTCAGTGAGTAAAGACACACACTGGCACTGAGAGTTTGAAGCAGGGGAGTCTGGTTCAATTCCCGGTGTCGGCTCCTTGTGACCTTGGCCAAGTCACTTTATCTCCCTGTGCCTCAGGCGGCAAAAAAACAATTGTAAGCTCCACGGGCCAGGGACCTCAGCCTGAAAAATGTGTCTGTAAAGCGCTGCGTACAACTAGCAGCGCTATACATGAACATGCTCATATTATTATTATTATTGTTACATACTTTCGACAGACATACGTTCCATTACACAATAGAATACACAAATGTGTTAGCAGAGTGGGAATGGTTGTTATATATAAAACACACCATGCCATAAAATGTTAGTAGTAATTAAAGAACACTCAAGAATTTTTCATGAGGCACTGTTTTGCAACATCATTATGTTAATTAAGTGCTTATGCAATATAGGCATAAGGGTATCACATTTTTAATTGTTTGTTAATAAGCGCTGCAAGCAAAATAAAATTAGTATAGTAGTCGGTGGCTCCTCCTCACAATCATCTCATATAAAGGTAGACTCTTCTGAAATCATACATTGATCCGATTGTATCTTCCCCGACATCTCTGAAATACAGCAAACACATGATGGTCAAAGATGGCACCTTACTATATATGTATCCGTGACAACGCGTTACACAGCTCTATATGATTGTGTAGATACACACGTCAGTCACTTATATGTTAGAAGTACAAGTGTACATCAGTATGTAATCTTTCATTAAAGTAGTAGCAGGCATAACTATGTATATGAAGTGAACGTTGCCTGTATACTGACAAATGTGCGCGCACATCTTAGTGTGCGCACGCACTTCACGCTTGTGTCGACTAACTGTTAGCGCATGCGCAAAACAATGCGTACGTTGTGCCTTCAATACATGTTGAAAATACCAGTAAACATAAAATCTTTATTTCAAATACAATGAAGACGAAACTACATTCGTTCTAAACGAGTACATCTGTATTCTTTTTAAACAGACGTGTTTGGACATAAAGCACGGCCGATAACACAATGCGCAAATGCAATACGTGTGACGTCATGTTAAGCCAGCGTGAAACGCACGCTAACACTCCTCCCACTCAATTAACATTCGGCTAACGCCCAGTGTACGGCCCCAGTGTATGACACAGTGCAGTTACCGTAACTATAACAAAACAACACAGCCAATAGGCTTTGACGCGCGCACGTCGCTTGGGGGCGGGACTTACATCCGTAATCCTTTTTAAGGACGCCTTGGCCCATGACAAGGGTCCCACGTCATACGTGGTGGACCCGGTTTTTTATTTTGTAGATGTTGCATGATAACAAAACAGGTATGTGTTAGAGTTATGGTAAAATGTTGCTAATATGTTTAAAGGGATAGGAAAGTACGTATATTTATTCCGTCAGCAATGTGTACTACTCTTTCAGGTTCTACTATATTGTAATAGGAAACAATTTGTTTGTGATCGCTACATGTTATGCAGTCTGCAATGTTACGCTGTATCCACGCATTGAAAGTGAAAATGGTGGTTACAAAAAAAAAAATTAAACGCAGAGTCAACGCATAACGATTGTTATATTTACCATTCTTCTAGAATTAACTCTTCGTCTGGCTGCAACTGGTCGCTCCAGAAAAGCAAGGCATTTGCATCCACGCTTGACCCAAACGCTGAATCCAGTATGACACACATCTCCTCCATGAAGCGCTCATAGGAATCGCCACTGCTTTCTTCAAACAATTGGTCCGGAGGTAGGTTCATTTCTTCGGGTACCCATTCCAATGCATTTTCAGCTGAAAGGCTTGGTACATAATCATAGTAGTTATGTTCTTGTACAATGTGGGTTTCAGGAATGGAGGGTGCAGATATTGCAGCAGGTATCGATTCACACGGAACAGTAGTAGCGGATCCATTACTATTGGCATTAGGAATAAATATGCCATTAAGCACAATATGTGTGCCCTCTTTCACGGTGAAATGTTTATCCTTGGCAATCTTCCACAAACCATACCTGTCTTCTAGGTTATCCTGCACACGTTCAAAACAGTCATTAGTTGATAAAGTGAATCTTACTGAGGATTTAAAATTGCGCGCATGCCCAGTTTCTTGGTAATAAGGATACTTGGCTCTAATCAAATCATAGATTTGACCTGTGTTCGCTTTGTGTCCGCAAGTGGACAAAATCGCTTCTGCTATCATGAATTTATACCCTCGGATTCATATTCTTTAAGAATTCATCAGCCATTGCAGATTAACAGAAAAGATGTCTGCAGGTCTCTGTTCTTTGCTCATAAGAATGAAACTGCTCAATGGCTAACAATTTGCTGTTTTTCCTTTTCAAGGTCATAAAAAGTATCAACTTTTACTCCTTGTTTGAAGCTCCAATTGGAGTTGTAGAAATAATTGGTTTAACGTTTGTGGTTTGTGATAGCCGTTTGTCTGACAAACATGTATCATTTTTTATCTCCTTTCTCACAACATTGAAAGACTTTTAATTAAGTAACATTGTGGGATCTTGAAAAATAAAATAGAGCACTGTGTGAAAATAGTGCTTACACAGACATATAATGAAATACACACACACCTGCAAAAGGACATGTTTTTTTTCCGCATAAATTTCTGTGTGTATTTGAAAGTATGGTTAACTCCCTGTCTGCATGAGTTTAACTACGTGTGTATATGTATATATATATATCTCTCTCTCATAAACATATATATATATATATATATATATATATATATATACTGCTATATATATATATATATATATATATATATATATATACTGCTATATATATATATATATATATATATATATACTGCTATATATATATATATATATATATATATATATATATATATATATATATATATATATCAATATGTCTGTAAAAACAAACTGTACATGTCTGTGTGTGTATATTACAACTTGTAAGGGCTTATATGTAAAGAGGGATTTTTATATTGGTGTGATTTATTTAAAGGGTAACATAATAGAGGTTTAAAATTGTATGGCCTATTGCATTGACCTGTATGGTAAATGTGATTTAGCATCAAAAAAATTTATATTTATATTTAAAAGGGCTGTAGTGTTAAAACCAATAATATATATATATCTAATACAGGAGTACACACAACATATTGATGCCAGTAAGTATCCCTTGTATGAAACCTATTTAAATGCTGATAAACATGAGTGAATTAAGTAATAAAAATGTGTTTACGCCCAATACTGTTCTAGGCTCACAGCTAGTATAGTTCACAAACCTTAGGCCTGTATTATTAAAATACTGTGTTTTCACAAGGAAGCATGAAGTGTATGTTTTTTGTAAATACATCTATACCAGTTTAGATAGTACTATATATACATACATACACACACACACACACACACACACACACACACACACACACAGTGTGTGTGTGTGTGTGTGTGTGTGTGTGTGTGTGTGTGTGTGTGTGTGTGTGTGTGTGTGTGTGTGTGTGTGTGTGTGTGTGTGTGTGTGTGTGTGTGTGTGTGTGCATATATCCATACATACTACATATATATTAGTATAAAATCAGAGATGTTCTTGAAAAAAAAACACATAAATTATTAAAGGACAACATTACAATGGCCAGGCAAGGCAAAGGTAAGTC
The DNA here is from genome assembly GCF_040206685.1 of Ascaphus truei. Taxonomy (NCBI): domain Eukaryota; kingdom Metazoa; phylum Chordata; class Amphibia; order Anura; family Ascaphidae; genus Ascaphus; species Ascaphus truei. Next base: position 120,189,045 of record NC_134483.1, read on the forward strand.
ATATTTAACACATAATCCTGCTGTACACGTACAAGAAAGATGTTTGCACTTAAATAGATGTGTGTTTTTAATTGCATGTGAATAATATGCACATGCAATGATTAAATAAAGTACCACACCCAAATACAAAGTTTTGCTGGAAAGTCAATGGCAGCTTCTCTAAACCTAGCAATTGGCTCCTGGTGGACCATTACTGAACAGACGATTAATACATCAATATTAATAACACTATTCATTAATTAGGACTGTGAACATTTCCAAAACTTCACGTGTACAAGAACATACTTGAAAGTTTGGAAACAACACAGTCTTCAGCATACATACAATATTAATTAGATAATCTGAAGTCAACAAAACAAGGCCAAAGACATATTTAGTGAATTATAACATTTATTTTTTTGGTTCCTTTTGAGAGCGAGTAACAGGCCTGCTTGTTGTCTCTTGTATTTTCCTTTTTCGTTTTGCAACAACTTTAGCCACAACAGAGCCACTTTGAGTGGCCTCTGGCACTTCACGGGCAGGGCTTGTGGCCAGTGACTCACCTACAGGGCTTTTGGGCAGTGACTCACCTACAGGGCTTGTGGGCAGTGACTCACCTACAGGGCTTTTGGGCAGTGACTCACCTACAGGGCTTTTGGGCAGTGACTCACCTACAGGGCTTTTGGGCAGTGACTCACCTACAGGGCTTGTGGGCAGTGACTGTCCACCAACAGGGCTTTTGGCCAGTGACTCACCGCCAGGGCTTGTGCCCACTGACACATGTGAGCAAGTTGGTAGACACTGCACAAGTGATGGTTGGTCTGTTTCATGTGTGTCTTTTTTTGTTTGTGTCCAAAAACTGGTCAGTAGTAACTGCTTGTGCTGTTTTGTTTTTGTCGCCTCCTTTGTAGGTGTCAGCTCCTGATTTTGTACAGATGGCAGCGGTAGGATGTCGTCCGGAACCTGCACAGCAATGTCTGCTACTTGAGCGGTAACATTCGGACCAGGGGAATGAAGCTCAGATGCATGTGGTGAAAAATTACGAGCATGTAAAGATCCTGCCTGTGAGGTGTTGAAGTTTAAATGTGGTACAGTAGTAATTCTCAAGTAATTTGCTTGGGTTTGCTGAACAACTAATGCTTCGAATGAGGTGTTGATTTTTTGCAACTGTTTAGGCACTTCAATGAAGACTCTGTGGAGATGTGCCAATTGAGATATCGTTTCTTCCTGCAGTGCAATCATCCTTTCCAGCACTGTCATCAGATCAGAATGGCGACGATTTTCTGCTTCCACAATTTTTCCCTCTGAAGCTACAATTGCATCGTATGTGGTAGTTGATGGACGATTTGGCGGTAAAACTGTCTCAATTGGAACCTCTTCATGCTCACTTGATTGTATTTCTGTTTCGATGGCGGTGGCATCATCATCATCATCATCATGTTCTAAAAATAAATGTACACATTATTAAATGGCATGTTAATCTCTGCTGTGTTACTATGTAATTATACTGTGTCATAAGTAACACCTAACATGTTTCCATACGTTTTATAACCTCACATTAAAAACTACCTTGACTTACGAATAATGTTTGGACTCAGTATGAAATATGAATGAATGAAAACTTGCTCTAAACTCACAACTCCAACATGATAGTTAATATCACTAACACAATACATGTTGCCTTAAACTTTATTTTCACTGACACAAAGTAATCCTATTTAAAGAACATGTGCAAAACAAATAATGAACATGACAACATAACATATAGAAGTGCACATATTATATGGCCACCAACTGATACACTCACCTTCTAGGTGTGTTGAGCTGCATGACCCAGGTGAAGACACTTGTTCCGTCTCAGGTGACACATGTCCTCCAGGGGCAACTATATATAACAATAACATTAGTTTTACATTTACATGTGTAAATATTGAACAAACAGTTATTGTATGTTCTGTATTTATGAGTACCTAACAGCATCAGTTCCTTAACCGAAAATGTGTGTGTGAAAGTGAACATAAATAGTTGTAATAACAATGTACATGCCTGTGTACTTAGAACTTTTGAGTTCCCTAACATACAACATACTATGTTTCTGCAGTAATGCGTGAGGATAAATAGATTAAAATTGTACATAAAAATCATATGTTGTGTAGTGATATCAGTATCATAATGTACATAACTATCATGAGATGAACATTCACAATGGTTATCATGAAGGTGGTCATATTGGAAAAAGTTTTGTTTTTGGTACAGGATATGTGTGGTACATTAATAGAAGATGTGGCACACCTGAATGTGGCTGTCACTCAACAAGACAACACATCCAGTGTGTGATAATGTGTCGTTCATAGTAGTTCAACTATAGATATGAGTGAACTAATGTGTGACGTACGCTTTGATAACTAATGACTTGTTGGGGCATTTAGTAGCTAGAGTTACGCTTTCAAATGAGTGTGATTAACTTCAGTTGTGCTAGTCAGGTTGTAAGAACGGTATTCCCTTCCCATAAAAAGCCTAATCAGCCAGACCTTTCAATTACTTCAAACAGGTGAAAATGGTGTGAACTAAGTTGACCCTAAGATGAGCCTGTAATTTGTGTGTGTGCTGAACCCCACCCCCTCTGTTGACGTGTATGCTGTGATGAGATATTCATTGCAGCTGCTTTAACACAATGTTAGAGGAGCTAAATAGTCGTCTGCAGTGTTTAAGTTATGAACACAATGACATAACATATGCTACGTGTGCCTCATTATGCTGTATGTACATGACATAAAGCAAAAATGGACCTTTTCATAAACAACTATAGATGTGTTAGTGCAAGTGATGTTTGTAGGCCATTGCATGCAATATATTTGATGCATGCTTAAAATAGGCAGTAATGTCGTATTTGTAGGAGTAAAAGAAATAAAATACACAATAATATTATACATATTTATGTTCTGTACCTGTAGCTAGTAATAATTTCTCATTAGCATGTGTTACACATGTGTACTACCCTGTTGTTCCCCATCCTCGCCCACCATCAATTGCTTCCACTGCAGCAATGCATTTTGGGAATTCACATGTAAATGACCACGCAATGGCACGTGCTATATTAGTTACTGCTTTTAGTAGGACTACAACATATATGTCTATTTTGAGATATATATATATATATACAGAATCAGACATATACATATATAGATGCAGGTATGCTTATATTGTGAAGACAGTATAAAAAGCAGCGGAAATATGCAAAATAACTGTAAGCAACGACACGCCTAGTACAGTAATATTTCTCACCTGGTGGAAATTGTGAGGGATAAATTCCAATATCACGGTCACCAGCCAAGCCCTCGACGACGAAGGGAAGTAATTTTGCCCGAAGCAGCTCCTCCAATGGAGTTAATATCAGACGTTGTGGTGTCGGCCCACCTCCAGTGCCAGTAGCATGCACGCGTTGGTCTTGTATTTTCCTTTTTAATTTTGACCTAATATCGTCAAATCTCTTGTGACAATTCCGCTTGTCCCTGACATGATTCCCACACGCATTGACACCAATGACTATTGTGTCCCACATTTCTTTTCTGCTTAATGAACTTGTCCGCCCTTGAAAAACATAGAAAATATATGAGGTAAATTAATAATAATAGAAGCACCAGTTTCCTACACTGCTAGCTGTTCCAAGAGATAGCAAACATGCTGTTTTATGTGTAATATGTGAAGCACATGAGCATTCACTACTAAACCTAGACATATAAGCAAGCTTGCATTCATATTGTATGCAGTTATGGCAAATTGAACGCCTGTGTTTAGTTGTCCTTGTAACGCATGATAAAAAGCTGTGTTTCCACACTAATTAACATAGACAGATATTCTGTACCCATATTTGCATATGAACAAAACTCACATGACCTAGGATCACATGTATTTGAAGAATAAATGTCAAGGTACACTTACCTAATAAATGTCCATTGATACTGTCATAGTGCTCCAGAATCCCAGTGACAAGAGCTGTATTTTCCTGGTCATTGAAGCGAGGATTACGTGGCTTCTCCACACGTTTCTTCCGAGCAGGTTTAGGCTCAGAGCTTGGCTGGTGCTGACTGGACTCTCCTTCTTCCAATGGAAGAGACTCCAAAAGCGGCCCACCAGCAAGCACGCCACCACCAGACACCCCATCAGCAACTGCGCCACCAGCAGCACTCCCAGCACCCCCACTCCCATCAACAGCACTCGCACTCCTAGCACCAGCACTCCCAGCAACAGCACTCCCACTCCTAGCACCAGCACTCCCACTCCCAGCAACAGCACTCACACTCCCAGCAACAGCACTCCCACTCCCAGCAACAGCACTCACACTCCCAGCAACACTACTCGCAGCAACAGCACTCCCACTCGCACTCCCAGCAACAGCACTCGCACTCCTAGCAACATCACTCCCCTGAACAGTACGTTCACTCCGACGCGTACTCGCACGAGTAGCACTCCCACTCCCACCAGCATCACTCTTCCCACGCTTTGCGGGCATACTTACAGCACTCACAAAAAACAGAAAACAAATGTACAGCCAATCACACGAAACACTTCCACATATAAAACAAGACAAAGATTTAAACAAAACAACAAAGGACAAAGCTCTCACAATACACAACAAGTCTCTCAGTCAATATGCAAATCTTAAATCACCCAGCTCTGTGCGTCTCTCTCTCTCTCACTCCCAACAACACAGAGAATGATTACCAGTACACGTTGCCTTTAAATATTGCGCGCTATCCAATACATGCTTGGTTCGCCTGATTCAGCAAGATTTGTGATTGGGCAACCTAACAGCACCCCGCCAGCACGCCGATACACCTGTGTGTGATCGGCAAATCATCGTGAGAGTGGGCGGATTTGTTTTCGGCTTGATTTTGAATGTATTCGGCAATTACTGCATACGGAGAGGAAAAATCGCCAATAACATGACTAATCGGTAAGCTTGCCGATTTCACATATTCGTCGCTTACTGCATGAGGCCCTAAGTCCTGGTCAAAGAAAAACTCTTGTTTAGAGTGCCATACAGCTAGGAAAGTCGAGCTTTTATAACCCGAATTCTCAAGTAAGTGTGTCTTTTCTTATGTAGTTTGTGTATCATTGTGTGTCTGCCTTTTCATGCGAATAAATTTACACTTTATTTCACTTTTCCTTTTTTGCTCAATGAATGATCCTGGTAAAAATGTGTAAATGCCTGGTCTCCCTTCACAGGCTTATTTACTGGTGGCAGTGTTGGGATCATTGAGCTTTATGTTTTAAAATTCTGAGGGGTCTTCTAACATAAAGAGAAACTCAAGAGGCATGAAGCGTGTACAGCTTCACCTGAGGTGTGCATAACCTCACCTGTGGATACAGGGGCATCCGGGGGAAAGGAGGATTGTCCACCCTGGAGTAGTCGCAGGAGGAAGAGGAAGGTGAGGATGACGAGCACAGAGATGGTGAGCATGATCCAGGGAGTGCAGCCGTCGTAGCCCCAGATCTCCCTGCTACAGGGCTTACTGCTCTCCTCACCACCTTGGGAGAGGGGCTCACCTTCGAGCAAAGGCTACAGCTACTTTCAGCTTCTCAAGGTGTGCAGCCCTCACGACCCTGGCGGAATCCTGACGAGCCACCCCTACCTAAAGTGAGCCATTACAGTTTCAGCAAGTTTGTGGATGGCACGGGCAAAATAGATGGATTTTTGAAAATAGTAGTGAAAGAGCAGAGCACTGCCAAAAGGAAAAATGAAGAGGGCCTGATGCAAAAAAATGAATTATTTATTAGGCATAATAGCCAAAAAAGAACAAACACACTGAGATTAAAAACTCTGACGCGTTTCCCGCCGTGGAGGCGCTTTATCAAAGAGTACTGCTGCTCCATGGGAACCGGATTATATAATGGTCAGAGGCTAGTGCACGCCCACAATTAGGTCAATGCTAATTAATATATGCTGAAGGGTATGAGTAATCAACTGAATCCTCAGCCCTGTAAGATCTTACACCTAAAAGAGCGTCCTGAGCCTCTGAGCATAATATCAGTCCAATGGAGTTTGACAATAAACAACAATTAACATGTTAAACATTCATGAAAATGGAAGACCAATATCCCTACAAAAACAATGCCATTTAACAAAGGAGGAATAAATATGTATGATGACAAATGAAAACTATATCTAAGTTTACACTGTAGTGCAAGCAATAAATACATATAGTGAAATAATAATTTTATCCCTTAATGTTAAAATGTGGTCTAATATAGATGTGATATAATATGTGATTGAAAAACTCATATGGTTAAAAATGAGTGAATAAAGATGTGCAAATAGCCAATAGATATATAATAAAAAATAATGAAATTAAAATGTGTTTAACATACAAGTTTGCAATTGAAAATAAAAAAATAATAAATAAAGATGAATATTAGTCTTACCAATGAATATGTAAAATAAAATGCAATAAAAACAAGAAGAAAAAGATAATAAAAAAACCCTAATAAAGTATAATATATTGTATGATAGTCACCAATGTATGTGATAAAATAACAATTTACATATCATAAGTGGATATCAGTGTTAAGTATAAGAAAAATAATATAAAATATAAATATAATGATAGATATATAGTATATGTATATGTATTGAATACATATATATAGTTTTAAATAGATGTTAGATCAAAAAAAATACATCAGATATAAATAAAGATCATAATATGGAGACAATTCATAAGTCTGATTTGTAAACAAAAAAATGATAGAAGAATATGGCTATAATTAGTCCTATAAACAGAATATCTAAATATTATAATAAATTAGACATAAACATAATATTAGAAACAAATCTTCAAAGAAATATATACAATAAAGAATAAATATTTTTAACTAATTCATAAATAAACCAATTGGAAAAATTAAACAAAAATAGAATGGAAACTGTTACATAAGCATATTATTTATAAAAAGTGCTTCAATTCCCAATCAATATTAATGCCAGAGGGTTGCATTGTGTCTAAGCTGTACATCCAGAACATTTCCCTCCTATTCAACATGCCCAATCTATCACCTCCCCGAATTGGGGCATGTATATGATCAATACCTGAGAATGTGACATTTTTAATGGTCCCCTTTGGGCAAATGGAAAAATGTCTCGAGACCGGGTGTGATTGGTCTTTTTTATTGATTGCACGGACATGTTCCATGATTCTGATTTTAAGGGGTCGTTTGGTACGACCCACATAGCCCTTCTCACACCCACATTTTAGAAGATATACAGTGTAACTAGAGTTACAATTGATGAAGGTGTGTATGGTATGTTCTCTCTTGGGGTTTATGCAAATAACTTTCTTTCTTTTTTTCGCAAACTTGCATACCCCACAGTGTCCACATGGGAAAAACCCTTTGGGTATATTTTGTATCTTATTCTTGTTAGTCCTAGAATCAAACAAGCTTGGAGAGAGGAATGTGCCCAACGATTTGGCCTTTCTAAATACAAGTTTTGGTTTGTTAACAAGAACTGAAGTCAAATCATTGTCCAGTTTCAGGGTGTCCCAATGCTTATGGATAATAGATCGTATATGATCTGACTGCCTGCTCTGTTGTGTAATAAACAATGGTGTTGTTGCCTCATCTTGTTTTGATCTCTTTTTGGAGGAGAATAGAAGATCTCTTCTATCTAATGTTTTAACAATTGTATGAGCTTCAGTAATATCATGTTGATTATAACCTCTAGATAGAAATCTTGTGATAAGATCTTTGGACTGTACATCGAATGATTCCTCAGTAGAACACAATCTTTTTAGTCGTGTGAATTGTCCCTTGAGGATGCCCTTTTTAAGGGACTTAGAGTGGTTGCTGTCTGCTCTAAGGTAGGAATTACGTGCGTTTGGTTTCCTATAAATGTCACTTTGGATGCTACCCCGCATATCGACATACAGCATTAGGTCTAAATAATAAATGTGATTGATGTTCTCCTGATACGTGAAATGTAAATTGTGATCATTAATATTAAGTAAGTGAATGAATGTTTGTAGTGATGTGAAGTCACCATCCCAGATAAACAGAAGGTCATCTATATACCGTTTATAAAATTTAATCTGGTGCCTAAAAGAGTTTTTATCACTAAAAATAAATTCAGACTCCCACAACCCCATAAAAAGATTTGCATATGAGGGTGCGAAAGAAGTGCCCATAGCGGTGCCCCGAGTTTGTAAATAAAATTGTGAATCAAAAGAAAAATAATTGTGCGTGAGTAAAAAAGTGATGGAATCTACTAAGAAAGTGCATAGTGCTGGTGATAAGTGAGAAGATCTAAGAAAATGCTGTATGGCGAAAATGCCCTGATCATGTTTGATGATGTTATAAAGGGAGGTAACGTCCATAGTCACCCATCTATAACTCTCTCGCCATTGCACTTTATTGAGATCAAAAATTAACTGACTAGAGTCCTTCAAAAAAGATGGAAGTGACTGTACAAGTGGTTGCAAATATGCGTCTATAAATCGAGAGAGCCCATCTCCCAAAGATCCAATGCTCGCCACAATAGGTTATTTTTCCCAATCTACTAGACCACAGGAGTCAAAAAACTACCAAGGACAAGGAGGTCAAAGAGGAAGAGGGGGAACAAGAGGGGCAGCCAAGAGGAAAAAATACACCTAACCCCTGAAGACTGTAATGTCATTAATATCTCACATAAGACATTGACACCAGGACAATTATCCCTACTCAATCGAGGATTGAATTTTGCCCCCCAAAGTGACTTTGACCTGTTTGATACCAATATTGACTTACAGCGATTTACTCGTAAGCTGTCATTGAAAAAATTCTTTTGTAATAGTTCTAGGAATACTGTACCCATTATATGCAATTCTGTGGAGTCACCTCCTGTGCACAAGGGAGATGACACAACAGAACAAGCTTGCTCTGATTTTTCATTTAAAGATTATTGTATGATCTCTGATTTGGAAGATTTACGTATGGAACAAGAAATGGAGAATGATGTTGAGGATGTATCGCTTTCTAACTTCCTTAGTTTTGAACACACCACATTTAGGAAGAAATCCACCTTTTGTCCCTATGGTTCCAAAAGTGCCTCTATAACCACATTTGAGAGATTGGTGGAAAAGGATTTGAGGAGTCTAGCTGAGAATTGCAACCATGACCCCTTTCGTGGCAGCAATCTCACCACCCTTGAACTACAAGAATTACAAATTCTAAAAGATGATAAAAGCATTGTTATCAAAAATGCTGACAAGGGTGGTGCGATTGTTGTACAATCAGCTGAGAATTATAGGCAGGAAGCCTTAAGACAGTTATCGGACAATCAAGCATATTGCAAACTATCGTCGGATCGTACCACCAATTTCTCTCATGCTTTGAATGATTTGTTGGTTCTAGGTAGAGAACTTTATGTTCTAAGCAAAAAAGAATTTGAATTTCTGTGCTCCCCTAACCCCATAGTCCCCATCTTTCACCATCTCCCAAAGATCCATAAATCGCTCACAAGCCCTCCGGGACGTCCCATTGTGGCGAGCATTGGATCTTTGGGAGATGGGCTTTCTCGATTTATAGACGCATATTTGCAACCAATTGTACAGTCACTTCCATCTTTTTTGAAGGACTCTAGTCAGTTAATTTTTGATCTCAATAAAGTGCAATGGCGAGAGAGTTATAGATGGGTGACTATGGACGTTACCTCCCTTTATAACATCATCAAACATGATCAGGGCATTTTCGCCATACAGCATTTTCTTAGATCTTCTTACTTATCACCAGCACTATGCACTTTCTTAGTAGATTCCATCACTTTTTTACTCACGCACAATTATTTTTCTTTTGATTCACAATTTTATTTACAAACTCGGGGCACCGCTATGGGCACTTCTTTCGCACCCTCATATGCAAATCTTTTTATGGGGTTGTGGGAGTCTGAATTTATTTTTAGTGATAAAAACTCTTTTAGGCACCAGATTAAATTTTATAAACGGTATATAGATGACCTTCTGTTTATCTGGGATGGTGACTTCACATCACTACAAACATTCATTCACTTACTTAATATTAATGATCACAATTTACATTTCACATATCAGGAGAACATCAATCACATTTATTATTTAGACCTAATGCTGTATGTCGATATGCGGGGTAGCATCCAAAGTGACATTTATAGGAAACCAAACGCACGTAATTCCTACCTTAGAGCAGACAGCAACCACTCTAAGTCCCTTAAAAAGGGCATCCTCAAGGGACAATTCACACGACTAAAAAGATTGTGTTCTACTGAGGAATCATTCGATGTACAGTCCAAAGATCTTATCACAAGATTTCTATCTAGAGGTCATAATCAACATGATATTACTGAAGCTCATACAATTGTTAAAACATTAGATAGAAGAGATCTTCTATTCTCCTCCAAAAAGAGATCAAAACAAGATGAGGCAACAACACCATTGTTTATTACACAACAGAGCAGGCAGTCAGATCATATACGATCTATTATCCATAAGCATTGGGACACCCTGAAACTGGACAATGATTTGACTTCAGTTCTTGTTAACAAACCAAAACTTGTATTTAGAAAGGCCAAATCGTTGGGCACATTCCTCTCTCCAAGCTTGTTTGATTCTAGGACTAACAAGAATAAGATACAAAATATACCCAAAGGGGTTTTCCCATGTGGACACTGTGGGGTATGCAAGTTTGCGAAAAAAAGAAAGAAAGTTATTTGCATAAACCCCAAGAGAGAACATACCATACACACCTTCATCAATTGTAACTCTAGTTACACTGTATATCTTCTAAGATGTGGGTGTGAGAAGGGCTATGTGGGTCGTACCAAACGACCCCTTAAAATCAGAATCATGGAACATGTCCGTGCAATCAATAAAAAAGACCAATCACACCCGGTCTCGAGACATTTTTCCATTTGCCCAAAGGGGACCATTAAAAATTTCACATTCTCAGGTATTGATCATATACATGCCCCAATTCGGGGAGGTGATAGATTGGGCATGTTGAATAGGAGGGAAATGTTCTGGATGTACAGCTTAGACACAATGCAACCCTCTGGCATTAATATTGATTGGGAATTGAAGCACTTTTATAAATAATATGCTTATGTAACAGTTTCCATTCTATTTTTGTTTAATTTTTCCAATTGGTTTATTTATGAATTAGTTAAAAATATTTATTCTTTATTGTATATATTTCTTTGAAGATTTGTTTCTAATATTATGTTTATGTCTAATTTATTATAATATTTAGATATTCTGTTTATAGGAGGACTAATTATAGCCATATTCTTCTATCATTTTTTGTTTACAAATCAGACTTATGAATTGTCTCCATATTATGATCTTTATTTATATCTGATGTATTTTTTTTGATCTAACATCTATTTAAAACTATATATATGTATTCAATACATATACATATACATCTATCATTATATTTATATTTTATATTATTTTTCTTATACTTAACACTGATATCCACTTATGATATGTAAATTGTTATTTTATCACATACATTGGTGACTATCATACAATATATTATACTTTATTAGGGGTTTTTTATTATCTTTTTCTTCTTGTTTTTATTGCATTTTATTTTACATATTCATTGGTAAGACTAATATTCATCTTTATTTATTATTTTTTTATTTTCAATTGCAAACTTGTATGTTAAACACATTTTAATTTCATTATTTTTTATTATATATCTATTGGCTATTTGCACATCTTTATTCACTCATTTTTAACCATATGAGTTTTTCAATCACATATTATATCACATCTATATTAGACCACATTTTAACATTAAGGGATAAAATTATTATTTCACTATATGTATTTATTGCTTGCACTACAGTGTAAACTTAGATATAGTTTTCATTTGTCATCATACATATTTATTCCTCCTTTGTTAAATGGCATTGTTTTTGTAGGGATATTAGTCTTCCATTTTCATGAATGTTTAACATGTTAATTGTTGTTTATTGTCAAACTCCATTGGACTGATATTATGCTCAGAGGCTCAGGACGCTCTTTTAGGTGTAAGATCTTACAGGGCTGAGGATTCAGTTGATTACTCATACCCTTCAGCATATATTAATTAGCATTGACCTAATTGTGGGCGTGCACTAGCCTCTGACCATTATATAATCCGGTTCCCATGGAGCAGCAGTACTCTTTGATAAAGCGCCTCCACGGCGGGAAACGCGTCAGAGTTTTTAATCTCAGTGTGTTTGTTCTTTTTTGGCTATTATGCCTAATAAATAATTCATTTTTTTGCATCAGGCCCTCTTCATTTTTCCTTTTGGCAGTGCTCTGCTCTTTCACTACTATTTTTTGACCTCTATCCCAGCATTGCAGCACGCACCGGCACTTTTTCATACGGAGCAGCTGTTCCACCCGAGAGGATTCCCTCTTCTAGCTGCGCAGTGTATTGGTCACAGCCAGTGTGCAGCCGATAACCCTGTCCCCTCACCTGCTCCGGGATGCTCCAGCACTGACGGACCCAGCTTGGAGGATTTGAGTGTGTCGTCCTCCCCACCAGCAGCCGCCACCTACCCCCCCTGCAGCGACGGACCGGTTCATCAGGAGATTTCCAGCAGGCACCCGGTGAGACGACTGGACTCTGCTTGCAGGGCTCCACTACATCTGTCGGTCTCCTTCACCGGGTTTGCCGCATGTTCAGCTGAGGAGGTCATAACCAGCATCCATCTCCCGGGGGGGGGGGGTGCTCCATCGGCGTGGGGATATCGCTTCCAACGGCTCCAAACAGGTGAGGTGGGGGTATTCAGGCCCGCACACACCATCGGCATACTAATGGGACACTCATACCGTTTTATTCATTTATTATTCGGATTCTACTAAGTGCTCATTTTTCATTGATTGCCTGGCATATTTGTAGCACCACCGGGGGGTCATCCCCATTTTTTCTCACATGGATTTTTGAAAATATTTGAAAGTCAGTGTCTACGGTACCATGTGCCAGAAAGATACTGGGTGCTGCAGTTGTCACCGCTATTGTCTGGAGCAGCCCTGGAGACCCTCCAGGCCATCCCTGTAAGGGACAATAATGACTACCAGCACATCAAGGCTTTACTGTTAACCCAGTATACCCTCATTCCAGAGGCATACCGGGGTATGAGGACAAGACCAGCAAGGAGACTTGCATGCGTTTTGCTTCAAGGCTGATTTTGCATGGGACTCAGTGGGTGGAGGGATGTGATGCTACAACATAACACAGTTTACTGAACTTGATCTTTAAAGAACAGTTTTTACAGCAGTGCCCACCGGAGTTGCGAGATTGGGTTTTTGACCGAAAACCAAAGACTTGTCTGGATGCAGCCAACCTGGCTAATGAATACACCACCAGCCATGCCCTATTGGGCAAGAAAGTGTCTGCACACAATGGAGCCAGTCCGGCTCGGGCACCAAGGGTAATCCCACAGCACCTGCAGGGGAGCGTATATCCCGGTCTGCAGAGATGAGGCACGAGAGGCGGTGTTATCAGTGTAACAGGACTGGGCATCTCAGACCAGATTGTCCGGACCGGGACCAGTCTGGTAACCCCCATCAGGGGCAACATACTCCAGCTGCTAACCCAGTCGCCTTTGTGGAGCTAGTACTTACTGCAGAGCAGCGTGCAGCTGTCCAGCAAGTCCAGCAGTGGACCCAGGTGGGCACCTTTACTTTTTCAGCAAGTAGCACAGCAGAAGCAGCAACAAGGAACCCAATTGAAACTATCGGGTTGCACTCTAATGATGTGAGGAGAAAGCACTGGAGGCCAGTGACCATTGGAGATCACCAGGCAGCCGGCCTGAGCGACTCCGGTGCCACTGTCACTCTGGTGAGACCTGCTATGGTCCAACCGGAGGATCTGTTCCTGAGCATAGGGATGCAGATAACAATGCCAGACTGGGGATCGAGGTAAATTCTGGTCGCCCAGGTGTCCGAGAGAGAGAGAGAGGGGAGCGAGAGAGGAGAGAGAGAGGGGAGGAGAGAGTGGAAGGAGAGGGGGGAGAGGAGAGAGAGAGGAGGACAGAGGAGAGGGGGGAGAGAGAGTAGAGAGAGGGGAGAAAGAGAGGAGGGAGAGGGGGAGAGAGGGGAGAGAGAGGAGAGGGGAGAAAGAGGAGAGAGGAGAGGAGAGAGAGGAGCACTTGGAAACAGCCTAAGAGAGAGGAGAGAGAGGGGGGGAGAGAGAGGAGAGAGAGAGAGAGGAGGAGAGGGGAGAGAGAGAGGAGAGAGGGAGCGGGGGAGAGAGAGGAGAGAGGGGAGAGAGAGGAGATGGGAGAGAGAGAGGAGAGCACTTGGACACAGCCCAGGAGAGAGGAAGGGGAGAGAGAGAGGAGATAGAGGAGAGAGAGAGAGAGAGGAGAGCACTTGGACACAGCCCTATGAAGTGAGGAGAGATATCTAGATGCCGGTAAGTCCTCACGTGGCAAAATGGAGGTTTTCAAATCGGGAGCCATGCTCAGACCGCATTATAAGCGGATTCGCGTTGTAGCGGACCGCGCTATAATGGGGTTGAGCTGTATTTGTTTTTAAATAACATTTAGCAAACAATATGAAACAACATAAAACCCAAAACAACATTTGATAAACAACTGTACCATCAATCCCAATTTAAAAAAAACACTCTAACAGCAAAACACCATGCACTGTCAATTGTCCATATTGTATATACAGTATATGGCTAGTTGATGCTGGTGAACTTGTTGAATTCCATAGCAAAACAATAAAACAATGTACAAGTAGAGTGTCTCAGTATATTATTGTTACTCACAAATCGACATGTCTTCGTTGGTGTATTTTTTTTTTATATGGATCTTTAATTTCTCTAACTGTTTTTTCTCCTTATTTGCTCCTTTGTTCTTTTAACTTTCTTCTTTCCATGTTTTATTTATTTTATTATTAATTTTATTCTCTCTCTCTATAGGGTAGATCTACAGAGTTCCGTTAGTACGTAACAAGATGTTAACCCCATTTAATGTCTCGGTAAGTGCTAACGGGGATCTACAAAGCGCACTAACAATGCATTAAGTGCTGTATTACAGCGAAAATGGCCAGTCGTTAACTTGTAATACTCGCCCTGGACATGAGGGGTCCTAAGCTTTACCAACACTCTTGATTCTCCAACTATTCTTCCTTTTTAAGTGTAGCACCTTTTCCCCCACCCAAAGTGAGATCATGTAGCTACCGGTGTACTCTGGCGCTGGTGCATACCTATAGGGTAGAACAGAAGTCCCGAGATCTCCGCGATGGTATATGGAGACATCAGGATGAGATATCAATGATATCCTGGTGCACTCCTATCCAGGAGAGACTTACTGCTGCGTCCTCATAACAGGTAGGGCAGCACAGAACTAACTCTCAGAACCCTTGCTCTAACCTCTAGAGGGAAACCCCCTCTTTCTTAGGGGAGTGGCTTGCAAGCCAGCCTCCTATCAGTCATAGGCCTCCCCTTGTAAAACCAGACTATTCCTGAACTTTATTAGGTAACACACATATAACAACAACCAGGACCTGCAGAATTTGTTCCCAACACTGCCCACTCTTTACTGGGACTTACAGTGCTGGAGGGGCCAGAGAATTAGTAGCCCACGGGGACTTGGCTACATCAGTATCTCTTTTATAATCTTCTTCTTTCTTTATCTGTAGCTGTAGTAGTCTTGTTCTGTCTTTCTTCTGCCACCAGATTTGGCTTCTGCTTCAACTTCCGGTCTTCTGTGTGATCCCTGTTTTTGTATACGTGCGCCAGGGCTGTCGCAAAACACAGGTAATAGACTCTCATGGTTCTGCTGACAATGTCTGTGGCGGTAGGGAGGGTTTGGCCCGGGATTAACGGGGTTACCCCCCAAGGGCCCCCCTCTAACCTCGCCAGGGAGACAAGGGGTTAACTGGGCTGAGGCCCAGAAATGTGATTTTACCCTTGTTATAACCTGTAAATGTATTCTCCCCTGTGTCCCTGTCCCATTGTAATGTCTGGGTTAATCAGTACCTGCATAACACACACACTGGGTCATCAGGGGTTAACTGTGTAAGCCCAGTGGGCTAGTTAATGCGTTATCTGTGTATTCCCTTTGCCTCATGGGCCTGCAACTGCCTGTGTCAGCGTGTAAGTGGATTGCCTTGTATGGGTGGCCTCTTATCAGGAATAGCTGCAGGGCAGGGATGTCTGGAACATGAGGGGAATATTTTAACCTGTCTTGCCTGCCAGCAAGGTATTCTGAGCCTTGGGGTACAGCCTCCGGCTCACCCCCCAAGTACACACATATTAAAAATATAACTTTGTCATAAGAGGGACATATATTTTTGATAAAGTGACTTTTTGCAGTTTTTGAAATACACAGGCAGAATGCTAATGGTGTGCTAATGTACAGGCAGAATGCCTGTCTTTGTAATGCATAAGGAACCAAATGGTGCCTCATATGAGTATTCACGTGAGTCTATTCACTGGAAGTGTATATCAACAGAGAGGTGTGATACATCGCCCTGATCAATAGGTAACTGACCTAATTGGTTATGCGAGAAGCAAAAGCCCACTTCAAAAGGTTTTATTGATGGGGCCAGGGGGGGGGGCTACCCCCAACAGGATATCAAAAGTGAGTAACTTTATTAAATATAAGAATACTATGAGATGTCCTTGGCTGAACCGGCTAAGAATTACATAAGTGTATTGGCGGGAGTCAGCCGATCTTGGGGAGTCTAAACACTGTATATGTACCTGCTGCTAAATGCCAGATATTAATATCTCTATTAATGTTCATATTACAATGTAATTTTTGGTCTTCCTGCGAGCGTCAGGTGCCACAGACCGTATTAATAAATCTCACCTGACTGTGTGTATTACGGAACGGAAGTTATGCAATGATTTGCAGTAAATATGAAATTTTGGTTGAAGTTCTGAGAAACTGCAGCCCCCCTGCTATGATAATGAGCAGGGAAGAGGATGTCTTTGTAAACGTGGTAACTCACATTTACACACCAAGGTTTCCTGCAGGAGTGAACATGACAAATGTCCTCCCTGCTTCAAAGGGTTTATTGATGGGGGGGCTACCCCAAGCTGGAAGTCACAAAATGAGCTTCAAAAGCTTCCAAGGGACATTTGCTAGCCGTCTCGGCACCTAAGGTTACAGATAGAGGGACAAACGGTATATAAACTAGCTGTCCACCCTCTATCAAGTGTTCATGTTGTCCATTGTTCTGCATGCAAATGATCTTCAGGCCTGCATGTCATCAGGCCTGTTGTGCTATACCATTTTGATTGCTGAGAAGAAATGCCATGCAATGTCTTGGGCTGATTGCTGCATGAAACTGCCAGTCCAGCTGGGACTGTTTTCATTATTTTCATCTTTTAAGTAAGTGTCTATATTTTGCCTGTTATTTGTACATATCTGTTGTGTTCACCTTTCTCAAGGAATAAAATCACTTTATTATATCTTAAGTCTCGTCCCAGTTCAAACCCAGGTATATATATATATTTATATATATAGTTTTTGGTGTACAATTACAGCCTGTCGCAAGCTCTCGTGACAATGTCATTTGCACATTTAGATATAAGATCACAGATTTGGCCAGTTTTTGTCACCAGGCCGCAAATGCCCACAGATTACAAGTAGGCCACTGGGCCTGAAATGATTTGGCTTTTTTCTTTTTGCCATGGGGCATGTGGATTAATTACATTTTTGCTGGTTTTGTCTTTTTTTAATGGTTTTTGGGCATTAGACCTTTGAAATGTTTTTTTTTTTAATGTTTGGGCATCAGCCCTTTTGGGTGGATTTATTGCTGAGGGCTTATTGCCGTTAAGATGGAGGCTGTCAAGTAGAATTAAATATTTATTACAGCCAATGTACAAGTAGAGTGTCTCAGTTTATTATTGTTACTCCCAACTTGGGTTGTCTTCACTGGTACATTTTCCTTTATGTATCTTTCATTTCTCTTTCTGTCTTTTCTCCTTACTTGCTCTTTTGTTCTTTTAATGTTTTATTTACTTTATTATTAATTTTCTATTTTTTCTCTATTACAATGATGCCGGGTGAGCATTATATAGCCCCCTGAAGGCAGAGTTCACAATCTATATGCTTTTTCTTTTTTTCTAGCAGTTGTATTTATCCAGTGCATGTCATTTTCGGGACATATTTTCCATTAGGATTGCTGATTTATCTGCAGATTTTGTTACCTAATTACCTGTGTGTATGTAACATTTTCTGTTTGATTCATGTTGTTGTTGTTGTTGTCATGTGTGGTATACTTATCATCTATATGTCATTTTGTGATTTAGTACATTACATCATTTGTTAATAAATGGTATATCTTGGAGTGCATTGTTTTGGAATACCTTTTCTCCCCCTTTTTTTACTTTATTATCAAATTAACCTAATGCAGGTATTACGGACCACCTATTGAAATTTTAGTTGAGAACAAAATAATAATAATAATAATGTACTGGCTGTATGTATGTATGTATGCATGTATATCTTTATTTATGTAGCACTATCCATGTACATAGCGCTTCACAGCAGTAATACATGTGGCATAAATTATTATAACATATAGGGGCCTATGCAGTAAGCGCCGATAAGCCATGTATCGAGGCCTTTTTGCCAAAAAGGGCCACTGCTTTTCAGTAAGCCCTGATAAGTCGCAGATAAAAGCCTTTTTCGGCAAAAAAAAATTCAGAGAAAAAAAAAATCGCTAAATGAGCGGTGATATCGGCAGGTTTTCAAACTCGTGCAATTCGAGTAGCCCCTATTAGCTTATCAAGGCTAATCGCGGCTCTAGAATAGAGATTTCCTCTCAAAATCCTCCCACCAGGAAAAGTTGGCAGGAAGGTGGTAAGAAACTGCCGAGAAGCCGTGAGACGGGACTTATAAAATAAAATTCATTTTTCCTGCATCGGATTGATGCCGGGAGTCTCCAGAGCTTTAATATCAGCACCGGAAGCCCCCGGCATGAATCCCATGCAATAAAAATGCATTTACAGGCAACTTCATAACCTTAGCAGCTAATCGCAGGTACTTGGCCCTTCACTCCCCCCTCTGCGCCCAATAAACATCACAATATCTACTAACCATCAATACACAACCCACCCACCACTTGTGCCCCCACATAAAAGCATTTTTTATTTTTTTATACACAAGATTGATACCAGAGGTCAGCGGGGATCCCTGGGTGGTCCCCGTGAGTGTCTGTGGGCCTCCAGGTGGTCACTGCAGGTGTCTGGGGGCCCTTGGGAGGTCTCCACGGGTGTCTGGGGGCCCTCGAGTGGTCCCTGCGGTTGTCTTGGGGCCCTCAGGTGGTCCCCATGGGTGGTCCCCGCTGGTGTCTGGGGGTCCTCAGGTGGCCCCCTGGGTGTCTGGAGGTCCTCAGGTGGTCCCCGCTGGCCTGGGGTACCAATCCTGTTGCAAAAAAAAAAATGTGGAATAGATTTCAATAAATACACCTCTACCCCTCCCCCCCCCACACAACACATACAGTAATGGGAAAAATAACTATGATCCAACTGTGGATAATAGCTCATTTGTCCATTATAAAATCAAACATTTACCAGTCAGCATAACTAAAGTAAATAATACGTTCAACTTACCCCTGCTATCATGAAGAGCATCCTCATCAGCATACTGCAAGTCCATGTCCTCCATTGCTAGAAAAAATACAATCTAATGGCCCCTAACCCTTAATCACGTTAGCGTTTAATAACCGCTATAGTAGTTAAGAGGTTAACCCCCGTCCCACGCTACCTACCTGGGAGGCCTAAGCACAAACCCTGAACCCACTATACCCACCCTGTTCACCCATTGATTGGCACAGTGGTATATCATATCCATATAATATGGGCATGATAAGCCACTATATCACTCAATCGTAATCCTAATAAAAATAAATAAGGCTAAAAATACACAATAATCACATAAAAACAGAAGCACCTAAACACCCCAACAATTAAAGAACTAGATAGCTTAATAGTACGCATCACAAATTATGATCTATCACCAAAATAGCTAAATTATTACAATTATGTTATTCCAAAACAATACAATTAAATAAACAACTATCCAAGGAAACTATTAAACAAATAAAACCACTGGCCAACAAATGTAATTAATTTACAACACTAGCCAACAAAACAATTAATTAAAACCAGTAGCTAACAAAATAAATAAAACGCAAACCAATCCAAAAATATACTAAAAAGAAGCCATCCAAATTCAAAACAATTTAATCCAAACAATAAACAATAATCAAAAAAATAACAAATCAATAGAAAACAAGCATTTGCCAAAAAATGCATTGTCTGTCACTGTATTTATCTGTACCCTAAACGGACACAAATTTATACATGTCCCAGTCAATGGGCAATGAAAAACATTTAAAGAAACAAATTCAATCAAAAAACCTGCAAAAATAAAATTACATACATTCAATATTTTTCTTACCTTTAGAAGTGTTGGCCCTCCGAATCCCTGCAATTCTGGAATCTCTCGTACCACAACGTCAAAGTCAATCCAATGCCATCCATCTTGAAGATCCAGAACAGGTAACAAAAATCTTCTCTTTTATCTTCTATCACCGTCTTCTTTCTTCATCTGTCATTATTTTCTTCTTTTCTTTAATCTTCATTCTTCATCTGTCAATCCAAAACCCCATGGTAAATCCAGAACAGGATGTTCTCTCGTCGGCTTCTTGAGGTAAAATAAGACGTACAGGCCTTATATATGGCCTGTGACGTCCCATTTTATGGTCCGATGATACAGCGTCCAATCAGATTTGATCTCTACCATGTGCCCCCCCCTCTATGTTTTTTTTAAGGATGTGACGTCATCTCCAAGGGAGGTAAGTCACATCCTTCAAACCACAGGGCTATATCACATGGTATTACAGCCAATGGGATTGAAGACAATCCCATTGGTTGCCGTACCATGTGATCGGTTACATTAGTTCAAAAGAATGTGACGTCACTTTAGTCCCTTGGAGATTACATCACATCCTGAAAAAAAAAATAGAGGCAGGCACATGATACAGCGTCCAATCAGATTGGAGCTTTACCATTTGACCATATAATGTGAAGTCACAGGCCATATATAAGGCCTGTACGTCTCATTTTACCCCAAGAAGCCGACGAGAGAACATCCTGTTCTGGATTTACCATGGGGTTTTGGATTGACAGATGAAGAAAGAAGATTAAAGAAAAGATAGGAATAATTACAGAAGAAGATAGAAGAAGGTGATAAAAGAAAGAAGAATTTTGTTACCTGTTCCGTATCTTCAAGGTGGGTGGAGTTGGATTGACTTTGATGACGTCGCGGTACGAGAGCTTGCAGAATCGCCGGGATTCAGAGGGTCAACGCTTCTATAGGTAATAAAAATATTGAATGTATGTAATTGAATTTTTACATGTATTTTTATTGTATTTTTTTTTTTTTCATTGCCCATTGACTGATAATGTATTAATTTGTGCCCGTTTAGGGTACAGATAAATACAGTAACGGGCAATGCTTTTTTTTGGCAAAAGCTTGTTTTCTATTGATTGTTGATTTTTTTTCTTTTTCTGATTATTGTTTGGCTTAAATTGTTTGTAATTTGGATGGCTTGTTTTTATTTCATTTTCCGATTGTTTAGCATTTTGAATTAATTATTTATTTTGTTGGCTACTGGTTTAAATTCATTAATTGTTTTGTTGGTTAGTGCTTTTTTTCTTGAATTGATTGGTTGGCTAGTGCATATAGTTATTTAATTGGGGTGTTTTGGTGCTTGTGTATATCTTTTATTACCGTGTATTTTTGGCCTTCATGCTTTTTTATTAGGGTGACTATTGACTGCTATAGTGGCCTATCATGCCCATATTATTTGGGTATGATATACCACTATGCCAATCAATGGGTAGAGGGTGGGTATAGTGGTCCCGGGGTGGGTGCTTAGGCCTCCCGGGTGGGTAGCGTGGGAGTGTGGGTTAACCTCTTAATTACTAAAGCGGTTATTAACCGCTATGGTGATGAAGGGGTTCGGGGCCATTAGATTGTATTTTTTCTTGTATTCTTTCTGGTAACGGAGGACATGGAACTACAGTATGCTGATGAGGATGCCCTTCATGATGGCAGGGGTAAGTTGAACGTTTTATTTACTTTATTTATGCTGGCTGGCTAATGTTTGATTTTATAATGGTCAAATGATATATTATCCATATCTGGATAATAGTAATGTTGCCCATTACTGTACTGGGAGGTGTATTTATTGCAATGTATTAAAAAAACATTGCCACAGGATTGGTACCGCAGGCCAGCGGGGACCAACCGAGGACCCCCGGACACCCACGGAGACCACAGAGGACCATTGGACACCTGAGGGGACCACCCGAGGGCCAACAGACACCCATGGGGACCACCCAAGGCCCCCGAGATACCTGCAGGGACAACCTGAGGACCCCCAGGCACCTGCGGGGACCACCCCTGTGGGGCCCCTGGATACCCATTGGGACCACCTGGAGGCCCACAGACACTTGTGGGGACCACCCGGGGACCCCACCGGCCTCTGGCATCAAACCTGTGCAGAATTTTTTTTTTTAAATGTATGTGGGGGCACGGGGTGAGTGGGTTGTGTATTGGTGGTTAGTACATATTGTATTGTTTATTGGGGGCAGAGGGGATGAGTGAAGGGCCAAGTACCCAGCTTCACTCAACTCCTCCGCCCTCAATAAACCTGCTATTGTGTCTTAACCCCTTCATTGCCTTAGCGGCAATCCGTTAAGGTAATGAAGCTGCTTTAATGTAATTTTTATTAATAGTGTGCAGGAGCCGCGTTCTCAGAACTTGGCCGCATCCTCACAACTTGGCCATGACTGTAGAACTTGACCTCAGCTAGGCTAAGCTTCTCCGGCATCTCCATGCCTAGTGCTTTGCTATTCCGAGCAAAGCGCTTTTCAAAATCCCACCAGCGCTTCACTGGACCAAGCCCTAGGATGCTCTCGTTCTCTGATCGGGCAGTCCCCTTACATAGACTTTGCTGTGCTATGTTTAACATGGAAGAGGGACCGCCGACCAGTCAGAGCATGGGTTTGCACACAGCAGCTAATCACGAGCCAAAGGCTCGCCTGGCTGTAACTAATCAATGGTGGGGGGTATGCTTAGGCTCAGGTTGCCGGCAAGGAGGAAAATATGAACTGGCGAAAGGAAATCGTGCCTGCGAGCTCTTTCTCTGCAATGGCTTTCCCTGGCCAGCCCATTACCGCCCTCTGGGTAGGCTCCACAGAGTCTGGCTACAACAAAGGTCTACCCCTACTGTGACAGGGTCCATGTTAAAATGAGCAAGAAGCAAAGAGTGACACACAGTGAGTGCTCATTTGCATGGCATTACCCAGAATCCCTGGTTACAGTGGAATCATTTGATGCTAACAGATAATGGGGAGGGCAGGGTTGCAGACCTGTCTGAGACATGTGAATGTACAATATCCACAAGTGACATTTTTATTTGCTTTTGCTGCATCAATCGTTTTTTTCTTCTTTTTCTGTGACCCCCCCCCCCCCACCCTGCTAACTAACTGTATAAAATAATAAAAGAAAGTTGAAATTTTTTTTGTTTTTAATGGATATGCATATATTTATACTTATTATAATCATGTGGAATACCGTAACTGTAACACTGGATATTAAAAACTTCTGTATGCCTAAATAATATTTCTCTGCAGTAAATGCTTTGGTTTTTAGAATTATTTTTGGCCTCTGCTATCATCTTTATTCAACCTGGAGAAAGCCTGAGCAACATATAACTTTACTCAAGCTGTTAACTAAGCCAGGCATTTTTATAAAACAGAGACACAGAAGTAGCTTGTTTCTTTCAAAGTAACTAAGGTGTGGTGCTCTCTAAAACTATGTGTTTGCTTACAATCTGTTCTATTGCCACGGGCAACAGCAAGCACACACTGAATCACAGCAAAGTTTAAGCTGCAGCAGGGGTGTGCCTATCAATGACTTTGAATTTCCAGTTTAATGTGCCCTGGGATTCAAAGCTATGGTTTAATTTTTTTTAACACAAGGAAATAATAATTTTCCTGGCACATGGTACAAATAACTAGAGGTACAGTATGTCCTTGGGCCTAATGGCACTATTGGCTCCTCAAATAATACTGAAGTATAATTAATTTTACTAAATCTTCCAAAACTATTGAAGTATAATGTTATTAAAGTGAATATAAATCATCTATCACAGTAAACCCAGTTTGCAGGAATCTATGAAGAGCAAGCTTCCTTTGTTCTATAGCCAAAATAGCCACGCTAGTCATGGCTGCCTACCACGTGACCGGGAGCGTGCACACGACGTGTACATGTGACACCAGCGCCAGATTTTTGGGGAAGCTTGATGATCTGATGACAATCCTTAGTGCCACCTTATTAATGCAAAAGGGTAAAAAAAAAACTGATCATATCTAATTTGTCTACGGGACATGTCCCATGTGAGAGACGTCTAACTCTTTTTAATAAGCTTAACAACTAGCTTGTTTTAAACAGGAAGAACTGAGACATGAACTCCACATTGAGAATCTGGAGGCTCTCCTTTCCAGTTCTTAATGGGGGTTTAAGATGCCCTGTAACTTTTTGATTGTCAATTTGGAAGTTTATCTAGGAGCCGGCAGACAATCCTGTCTGGGGCCCCTATTCGAGCCAAAGACTCAAGAAACAGACTTGTTACTTAAGAACCTAAAGGCAACCTTCAGGCTAGCAGCATTGGAAGGGTGGGATGGGCCGCTGGTGCTTGGTGGCAATCCCTATCCCTAGAACAAAGGAAGTTTGCAGATCAAAGATTCCTGCAATCTGGGTTTTGCTCTTCAGGAGAATTGTCACCTAGTAACAGCTGGTGGGCAACTATAACTCGACTGGTAGTTGCCCTGGCAAACGGAACCCTTTCTAATTTGGAAGGTCTTCTGTAATGTTTTACAAATGTGCGAGTAGAAACCCAGCTAGCCTCTCACATTATAATTGGTAAGGATACACCTCTTTCTGATGATTTTGTACCCGCAGCCCCTCCAATCGAATGCCCTTTAAATTGTGCAAAATCTATGACAGCTTGGTTCATATCCAAAAGTATGCAGTCCCAATGTTTTCATTTTTGCTGGAGTACAGGGTTACCTGGTGGTTATCAGCAAATGGGTAGTGTCTTGCCAAAGAGTGGACTTTCTGTGTAGGAAAATGTGCACCAGGAAGAACTCAGCCCCTCTGGCCAATTAAGACAATTGCTAATATGGTTGACAACTTTATTGATAAGGATCTCAGTTCTGTAGCCTAGAGATTAAAGGAGCATCAACATGGGCTCAATGTCCCAGGTGGAACTGTATTTGGGCATAATCCACCTACATTAACCCCTTGTTCCAGCAGAGACCTTTGTTCCATTAATCTATCAGCTGTTGACTCCTCTTTGCTCTCCTTCTTCTCCTTTCTCTGTTCTGCTGCAGTCTGACAACCTGGTCATTAACTACAACTCGGCCTTATCTTCCTCTCGTGATCTACATGCCTCTTTTTCTTTCTGCCACTCTTGCCCTTCTTACCCAAGATCCTAGCAAAAAAACTGTCATACATGCATGCTCTACTCCTAGACCAAGGGTTTCCAAACCTGTCCTCAAGAGCCGCACAAGGGCCAGCTTTTATGGATATCCCTGTTTCAGCACAGGTGGCACAATCAGTGGCTCAGTCAAACACTGAGGCACTGATTGAGCCACCTGTGCTGAAACAGGGATATCCATAAAAGCTGGCCTGTGTGCGGCTCTTGAGGACAGGTTTGGAGACCCCTGTCCAAGAGTATAGCTCATACTCTCGCAAACTTCCGTCACTACAAATATTTCCTATCCTGTTTAAACTCTGCCCTCTCCCAGGCTAAGCAAACCTACTTTTTCCTCACTAATCAACACTCACAAATCTAACCCCCCCACTGCTTCTTCTCTGTCTTTGACTCTATACAGACTACCGTCTGTTACCTGGTTTTGTGCCTCCATTTCACCTCAGGCCTTTGCTGACAATTTTAAAACGAAGGCTGATTCCATTAACAAAGACATCCATTCTGTATTCTCCATATACCGGAATTGAAGTGGGGAAGAAATAAGCGGTGCACTGCTGAAAAATTATAAGACTGGATCGCTCAAAAACGTATAAAAATATTATTTATTTATTAGACCATTGGCAAAATCTTAAACATAATTGTCAACAAACAAAAATAACTCTGACGCGTTTCACACGTATGTGCACTTTATCAAAGAGTACTCATAATTCTTCCCCCACAGGACCTCAATTCCGGTTTTAAACTGCAAGTACGGAGCACGGTACCTCCGGACACCAAATAACATGGTCGTGAGTAAATGGATATATATTTTTTTATTTTATAAGTCTAAATCCAGGAGAAGGAACTTTATATGTTTTGACAACCCCTCTTGATACTGTTATATCAAGGGTTTCTCTATATTGTGAGTATTATTGATTTTGGCTTATATACGCTCCGCTATCTGGACTTACTCTGTTTTGTTCTTATGCGCTTTATAACAACCATATGATTAACATCAGTACGCTCTAGAGCACTGGTTTGTGGGAATTATTTCCCTTCCTCTCTATGTTCTCCATATATTCTATATTTCCACTTCCAAACTCTCCTCCTGCCTTCCATAACTCGTTTTCCTCTGTCATAGAGGATGACAGTGCTATTGATATCCTCTCACCCCTCTACCACTTGCCCTCTTAACCCCATTCCCTCCCATCTCCTCAAACCAATTGCTCCTACTCTAATCCCCACACTAACATATTTTAAACTCCTACCTCCACTCTTGTACCTTTCCCACCTCCATCAAGCACGCAGCAGTTATACCTTTACTCACAAACAACAACTTTGACCCTACCTGCCTCTCTTATTATCGCCCTGTCTCCCTCCTGCCTTTTGCCTCTAAACTCCTTGCCTTATATTCTCTCACTTGCTCCATTTTCTTACCTCCTAGTCTCTCCTAAATCCTCTACAATCTGGCTTCCGCACTACTCATCCCACTGAAACAGCCCTCACCAAAATAAGTAATAACCTCCATGCTGCCAAAGACAAAAGCCATTGCACTCTGCTCATATTACTCGACCTCTCTGCAGCCTTTGATACTGTGGACCACAGTCTTCCCCTTCATATTCTCTATACTCTTGGTATCAGTAACAGAGCTCTATCCTGAATTTCCTCCTTCCATTGTACTTTCAGTATTTAATTTGCTAATACCTTCTCCTCTTTAGATTTCTCTGCGGCCTCTTCTCTTATCTCTTTTCACACTCTCTCTACGGACCTTATCACATCTCTTGGGTACAAATATCCCCTCTATGCTGATGACACACAAATTTAACTTTCACCCCCAGACCTTACACCTGCTGTAATGAGCAAAGAAGAACCAGGGGAGCGATAGTACCTTAAAAAAGAAGAAACTACATAGTGCAATACTGTCTCAATAAAACACAAGTGGAGCTCCCAGGTGAACACTTAATATGCTGATAGGTATCAGACTAGGGTATAAGGTCACGAGTTGGAGCAAGTATGGGGAAGGTGCAATCTCAAAAGAGAGAGACACGGAGCCAGGGTAAAAAGTAACACGATTTATCCAAAAACAATAAAAATTAAGGCTTACAAGATCCCAATGGGACAACAGCATAGAAGGTAGGTGATCTCGAAATCACATCACGCCATCGCTGCTGCTGCAAGCTGCCGTACTGCGTCTCTGCCAGGGGCCGACACGTCTGTGGCGGAGATACATAGATGACATATTTTTCATCTGGAGAGGAGATGAGGAGAGTCTGGTGAAATTCATCCATTATCTAAGTGATAATCAACTCAACCTTAAGTTTACCTGTGAGTACAGTCGAGAAAGGGTTAATTTCCTGGACTTAACTGTTCTCATTGAGAATGGATCAATCAGCACACAAACCTTCTTCAAAGATGTTGATATTAACAACTATATATCGCCCTCAAGTTGCCATCACCCCAAATGGCTACAAAATGTGCCATATGGTCAACTAAAGAGGATTAGGAGGAACTGTTCTGACACTAAAATCTTTCAGAAACAGTCCCTTTTTTTGCAGAATAGGTTTAAAGAAAAAAAGTATGAGGACAAGATTATCCAAGATGCGGTAGAGAAAGCAGGGGGTCTAGAAAGGAAAGATCTTTTGAATGAAAAAATAAAAATAAAGTCCAATAAGAATTTTGACTTTTTTTTTCTCACTGACTTTAATAGACAGTCAGAGAAAATAGTCAAAATCATACGTAAACATTGGATATTGTCAAGAACGACTCAGTATTGGGAGATATAGTTCCCAAACAGCCAATGGTAATCTTAAAAAAGGCCAATGCACTTAAAAATAAATTAGCACCTAGTGCCTTACCTAAAGTCATAAAAGAAGGGAATAGATGGCTCCCTCAAATAAAAGGTTTTTTTGGTAGTACCACATGTATGGCGTGCAGACACAGAGCCGATGACAAATTTGAATTTATGTCAAATATTTCCAAACAGAAATTTCAAATAAAACAACTTATCACATGTAAGATAGATTACGTGATTTACCTTATACAATGCCCATGTAGGCTACAATATGTAGGCCAAACCACCAGGCCTGTAAGGACACGTATTCTTGAACACATTGGTAATGTTAGAAGGGGTGTTACTACCCACTTGTTATCAAATCATTTTATTCAAAAACATCAGGGTGATACATCGGGCCTGAGGTTTACAGTGCTGGAACATGTACTGCACCATTGGAGGGGTGGAGATAGAAATGTTGCACTTAAAAAAAGAGAGAGTTTTTGGATTTTTTCTTTAAAAACTTTAGTTCCTCAAGGCCTAAATGTAGATTTTGAATTGGGCGCTTTTCTTTAATTTTTGGAAATGCTTGCTTGATATAAAATCTTGTTTTGATTGAAATCCATCTTTGTCATCTGCTCTGTGCCTGACATAAACATCTATGTTTTTGATGTATTCCTTTGATATATATTGATGGAGGGTTGTCTGACACATTTATTATATGGTTATATACCTTTAAATATGAGAGATGTGAAAAATGGTTCTTATGTTGTTTCTTTACTAATTTTCTTTATTCTATATTTCCGAGATTCATCAATCGTCGTCCCTTATATTTTGTAAAGAGCCAATGATATTAGGGGTTAATATGCGATTTTTGTATAATGTGATATGAATTTGTTTGTAATATTTTATTAAATTTATGATTCTTTCCTTATGATTGTAAAAGGGGAATCTTTTTAATTTATGGTCTATTCGTTTTATTATAAATGTATAAAATTTGGAATATTTGTGATCTTTCGCCAAATAGGGTATTTAGCTCATCTGCCCATTGGTTAAGGGTTGTTTTTCATCAATTAACCTATAGGAGGAGAGGTTATTGATAGATTAGTGGGTATACTGTATAAAGACCCTTCTGACAGGTCATTGCTACTCCTGACGAAGCCGTCACTTAGAACGGCGAAACGCGCAGAGCGTGATCCTGCGATTGAGAGGGAGAGAGATTGTTGGGAACTCCATGACGTCACCTTCAACCGGCCGAAGCACCGGAAGTGACGTGTCGGCCCCTGGCAGAGACGCAGTACGGCGGCTTGCAGCAGCAGCGACGGCGTGATGTGATTTCGAGATCACCTACTTTCTATGCTGTTGTCCCATTGGTATCTTGAAATGTGTATCAAAGAAAATACACTAAAGTGTCCCTTTTGCAGGCGCACCGCAGACCTTTATAGTATATACGGTCAGGGGTGAATGTAGTAAATAATGTTAGTTTTATTTCATTTTAATATGTCATCGTGTAATTAAAACAGTATATAGTGTAATTCTATATACTCTAATAAAAATAGACAGCTAACGTCTATTCGGTCTCTACCATGCATCTCCTTTAGCTCCTATGTACTAATCTATTTGATATAGTATATAACAGATGATGTCTATTTTTCTTCCGGTCCCTGCGTCCCTGCCTGAAGCTCTCGTATCCGTGGTATGTACAGATGGACAGATATAGATCCTGTGTGTATATTAATTCTATGTTCAAATAGTCGCACCTGATCCCTCGTTTGAGTTGGTTACGCTTTCGGTACATGAGACCATTGCTCCACTGTAGGAGTCCGTTCCCTGTATCCCTGTTCTGTGTCTAGCTATCTGTTTAATATAGGAAAAAACAGTGCCGTTACTGGCTGCTAGTGAAAGATATAGTAGCTTTACAGGGGGTTTATTGTATAACACCTCCTTTGTGAGTTAAACAGGTTATGGGATTATTGGTCTTTGTTTTAGGTTTTACACATATGTCCATAGAAGACTGTACTAACACCTGGAGCTTTGTGTGTTATGATGGTGTTTACGGACCAGAATGATAGTTGGTGTGCTGTTGTATTTGTTGTTAGTGCTGAAGTAGCAAGTACACTGGAGAAGGTGGGTTTCCTACAGAGTATATTGTCAGATGCAAAGCTATAAGGCTGTTAGTGTTCTGATGCGTAGTTCTCACAGCCAAAGTAGAATATGCAGTCAAAAATAAAACTTAAACACTACTAGTGTTCTGCTATCTTGTTCTTATCACCCGTGGTTCAGCAAATGTGACTGATTGATGCTTTGCAGCGTTTGTTATGTTTAAAACGTGTCACGTGGGTACCGATAAGATAGTATATGCTAACGGCCCTTGTATGCATTCAAAATGCGGACAGTGTTTAGTCCAAAGCACTGTTCCCGGTTGTCACTCGGTTTAAACTCACACTGCGCATGCGTCAGAACGGGGCTGTGTTGTTGCTGCTCCGAGTGGTTTGTGTATAGTGTGAGGTAGGTAAAGGACAAGCGGTGTGCTGTATTAGGTTAGATTAAGTTGTAGTAGCGAATTTTGAAATTCTCACTGTACATACTTTGAACGAAAATATGTCCCACACTATTTTTTATTTTTGGATGTGAGCCGCGCATGCGTTGCGCGATAGGCTGATGTTACCCGTACAGTCCTACCATATAGCGGTATAGGTTTTGTGGTTAATTCGGAATCTTACATTGTATTGGGCAAGATTTCAAAGGGCAGTGTAGATGTAGTGTTAGCACTGTTAAAGCGCTTGCTGCGTTTATTCAGAGTATAGTGTATCGTTCATAGTAAGTTCTGATTGACTGCATATATATCTCCCATGGATGCTGACAAATTAGAGTATTACCCAAAACAAGTACTGCCCTGTGGCAGTACTGACACCTCTTTAAATGGGTGTAACAAATAGATAGTGCTGTTTTAAAAGAGCTATGCCGCATGTTTCGTCACTTCCTGTGACTTCATCCGGATGAAATCACAGGAAGTGACGAAACATGCGGCATGTCGGGTCTTTTGCCGACTTATAACTAACTCTACCAGCTACCTCCAGCAGCTCCGATAGAGCATAGCTCTTTTAAAACAGCACTATCTATTTGTTACACCCATTTAAAGAGGTGTCAGTACTGCCACAGGGCAGTACTTGTTTTGAGTAATACTCTAATTTGTCAGCATCCATGGGAGATATATATGCAGTCAATCAGAACTTACTATGAACGATACACTATACTCTGAATAAACGCAGCAAGCGCTTTAACAGTGCTAACACTACATCTACACTGCCCTTTGAAATCTTGCCCAATACAATGTAAGATTCCGAATTAACCACAATACCTATACCGCTATGTGGTAGGACTGTACGGGTAACATCAGCCTATCGCGCAACGCATGCGCGGCTCACATCCAAAAATAAAAAATAGTGTGGGACATATTTTCGTTCAAAGTATGTACAGTGAGAATTTCAAAATACGCTACTACAACTTAATCTAACCTAATACAGCACACCGCTTGTCCTTTACCTACCTCACACTATACGCAAACCACTCGGAGCAGCAACAACACAGCCCCGTTCTGACGCATGTGCAGTCTGAGTCTATACAGAAAATCCTACGGCTACAAACAGCCCTGCTCGTGACGCATGCGCGGCTCGCACAACCCAGAGGATACACTATGTGGGGCACTTCTATGCTCAGATTACATATAGCGATAACATTAAATACGCTATAAAACAATAAAATCTAGTAAAATACAAGACGCATCGTGGCCTCCACTTACCTTTTGAGTACACGAGATCCTCTTCTCCGTAAAACAGCCACATCACAACAAATAGCAACAACACTGTCCCGCTACTGACGCAGGCGCAGTGTGAGTTTAAACCGAGTGACAACCGGGAACAGTGCTTTGGACTTAACACTGTCCGCATTTTGAACGCATACAAGGGCCGTTAGCATATACAATCTTATCGGTACCCACGTGACACGTTTTAAACATAACAAACGCTGCAAAGCATCAATCAGTCACATTTGCTGAACCACGGGTGATAAGAACAAGATAGCAGAACACTAGTAGTGTTTAAGTTTTATTTTTGACTGCATATTCTACTTTGGCTGTGAGAACTACGCATCAGAACACTAACAGCCTTATAGCTTTGCATCTGACAATATACTCTGTAGGAAACCCACCTTCTCCAGTGTACTTGCTACTTCAGCACTAACAACAAATACAACAGCACACCAACTATCATTCTGGTCCGTAAACACCATCATAACACACAAAGCTCCAGGTGTTAGTACAGTCTTCTATGGACATATGTGTAAAACCTAAAACAAAGACCAATAATCCCATAACCTGTTTAACTCACAAAGGAGGTGTTTTACAATAAACCCCCTGTAAAGCTACTATATCTTTCACTAGCAGCCAGTAACGGCACTGTTTTTTCCTATATTAAACAGATAGCTAGACACAGAACAGGATACAGGGAACGGACTCCTAGAGTGGAGCAATGGTCTCATGTACCGAAAGCGTAACCAACTCAAACGAGGGATCAGGTGGGACTATTTGAACATAGAATTAATATACACACAAGATCTATATCTGTCCATCTGTACATACCACGGATACGAGAGCTTCAGACAGGGACGCAGGGACCGGAAGAAAAATAGACATCATCTGTTATATACTATATCAAATAGATTAGTACATATGAGCTAAAGGAGATGCATGGTAGAGACCGAATAGACGTTAGCTGTCTATTTTTATTAGAGTATATAGAATTACACTATATACTGTTTTAATTACACGATGACATATTAAAATGAAATAAAACTAACATTATTTACTACATTCACCCCTGACCGTATATACTATAAAGGTCTGCGGTGCGCCTGCAAAAGGGACACTTTAGTGTATTTTCTTTGATACACATTTCTAGCTACTTCAACATATCCCTAGGCAGCACGCTTTCTCCAACAAGGGGTTTTAAGAGCGAGGTTTCCCTCTATAGTATCCCCATTGGTATCTTGTAAGCCTTCATTTTTATTGTTTTTGGATAAATCGTGTTATTTTTTACCCTGGCTCCGTGTCTCTCTCTTTTGAGATTGCACCTCCTCCTACTGGCTCCAACTCGTGACCTTATACCCTAGTCTGATACCTATCAGCATATTAAGTGTTCACCTGGGAGCTCCACTTGTGTTTTATTGAAACAGTATTGCACTATATAGTTTCTTCTTTTTTAAGGTACCATCGCTCCCCTGGTTCTTCTTTGTCCATGTTCGTTTGGATTTCGAAACAGTCCTCTAAGGGTTTGAGTGTCTTTTTGTGCCTTTTTGCACTGCACGTGATTGTATTACTTTATCACTTTGAACTGATTACACTTGTTCATTTGTTTACATTCAAATAGTATTCACTTGCACATTTATTAGAGTATTAGAGCGCCATTTAGTGTTGTTTGATATACCTGCTGTAATGAGCAAAGTCTCTGAATGTCTCTCCACTATGTCATCCTGGATGGCTCTCCACAAAAATTAACTAAAAATCGCCCTAAACTAAACAGCGCTTGACCTTAAAATGTGAATAAGTGCTACACGTGAAACTATAAATTAAACAATGCTACTACTCAATAATTGAAAATAATAATGATATCAATAATCAATAGCTGCCAAGGTGTCCCATGAAAGTAAGTATCTCACCAACTTACATTCAATACATATGAACACAAAACAGGGATACACAGTCCATGGGACTGCTTTGCCATGATATAGTGAGCCATTTAAAGTGAGCTTTTTAAGTGAGAAGTTATAGTTAGACTATAGTTTGACTAGAGGTGACTGGGAACTGCATCTTTCTTCAAACTCTTTTACTCACGACAACAAACAGTAACCTATTCAGATCACACTATGATCCCAAACTTGCTAACCTGCATATTTTAACCCCCCACCCCTTTACAACTTATTTCACTGCAGCCTCTCCCAAAACTGAGTGCACAATACACTGAAACCCTGAACTGACTCTAGCATTGCAATGCACCAAAACATTTGACAAGGAACAGGCACACCCCTGCTGTTTAGTCTGCACACACTCACTTTGTTCACAACAGCTCCTTGCAGCACTGCCTACCTCTGGCATAATGAACCTGCTATGTATCGTAACTTTTTTTCTTTCTCCTGGCCTCATGGAGATGATACTCCCTCTATACACTACAAACTCCTCCATCCTGGCCCACACCCAACATCACCATACACCCTGGACTACTCAAAAGCCTTGCACTATCTACTGAATGTTGGTGGAGAACTCTAAAAAGCAGCACACCAACCACTGCTCACTCTAATAGCAAACACCACAAATTTACAACCTACAAACAACTACCCAAATTCCTACTTGTACTGTTACTCTCTTTAGCAGGTGATATTGAACCTAACCCAGGACCTCCCATTTCAGCTCTGTCCCATGCCCCTGAGAATTCCACCTTTAAATTTCAAAAAGGCCTATCTGTTGCCCATATAAATATCCGGAGCCTGCTGCCCAAACTGGACGAACTAAGGGCATGGTGCCTTATGCATAAACCCAATGCCATCATTCTTACAGAAACATGGCTATCCCCTAAAACCCCTGATGCAAATATCGCCATTCAGGGATACTCCATTTTTAGGAGAGATAGGTCAAAGAGAGGAGGAGGGGTGTTATTTTATATTGCAGACACCTTACAATTTACACTGTTAAATTGCCCACCAAGCCCATCCTCTTTTGAAATTCTAGTTGGCAAAATATGCCTCCCCTTTTCTAAGCCAATCTTGCTTGCTGGCATCTACCGCCCCCCTAAAGCCCCTCTCCAATCCCTGACTGATATCACCCAATTTCTTGGCTCCATTTCCTCTCTGAATGAGAAGAGTGAGCTGCTTGTTCTTGGAGATTTCAACTTCAATTGGCTTGACCCTAAAAACCACAAAATCCAGATACAACTCAAGTCACTTAACCTATCGCAACTCATTTCCCAACCCACACGGATAAACCTGAAATCGCATAACCATTCCTTGCTAGACTGGATTCTCTCCTCAAACCCCAGCAGAATCCAATCCTCTGGCATCCTTCCTGACATTTTCAGTGACCATGCAATAGTGTACTGTGTAAGGAAAATTAAAATGCCCCAATCAAGCCCTAAAGTTCTCCTCACTAGAACATTTAAAAACTTTAACCCACAACAGT
Organism: Ascaphus truei; assembly: GCF_040206685.1. Taxonomy (NCBI): domain Eukaryota; kingdom Metazoa; phylum Chordata; class Amphibia; order Anura; family Ascaphidae; genus Ascaphus; species Ascaphus truei. The sequence continues at coordinate 120,224,545 of NC_134483.1, forward strand.
TTCTGGATGACCTTACCAACTGCCCATGGCACAGAATCGATTTAATTCCCGACCCTGATTCTGCGCTTGACTATTTCCAACCTTCCATGGGTTACAACTGACCTTATTGCACTCTACCAGCTCAGGGATACCTTGTGGAAAAGCTACAAAGTAACTGGCACTACCCAGGATCTCAATCACTACAGATGCATGCGGAACATGTGCACAAGGCAAGCAAGGCATGCAAAAGCACAATATTACTCTGACAATCTCCACCAAAATACAACAAACCCAGCTAACTTCTGGAAGGTTACCAACAATATATTCCAGCTTCCTAACCATCAACAACCAAGTAATATCACTAAGGGAGATATTACTCTGACAGACCCCACTGACATTGCAAATGCATTCAATGATTACTTTGTGGGGTGCGCCACTAACTTATTAGCAAAACGCAGCTCAAACCACAAACCTGAATCTCATCCTGGGAGTACCCCTATAGTCCCACCCCCTCCCAACACTGCCCACAATTTTCAATTTGGCCCAGTATCTGAAGAGGAGATTATACAAGCGCTCCTCAAACTAAAACTAAGCAACTAATGTGGACCTGACTTACTACAATCTAGGTTCCTACGACTTGGTGCCTCAGCCATTGCAAAACCAATTGCGTCCATAGTCAACTCTATCCTGTCTGCAGGCCATATCCCTAAGACCTGGAAAACTGCCAGAGTTGTCCCAATCTTCAAAAGTGGGGACAAAAACACTGTCTCAAACTACAGGCCAATCTCACTTCTCCCAATTCTATCCAAAGTCATGGAAAAATGTGTCCACTCCCAATTAAGTGATTTCTATACCAAGACAAATTTCCCTAGCCAATTCCAATCTGGATTTCGTCCCAAACACTCCACCGTAAATACCCTGCTAAAAGTTTGCAATGAAATCCAGTGTGGAATGGAACGGGGACAGCTCACTGGTGCAGTATTCCTAGATTTTGCAAAGGCTTTTGACACAGTTGATCATGCTATCCTGCTCAACAAACTCCAGAGCTCTGGAATAGGGAAGCTTGCTTTAAACTGGTTTCAGTCCTACCTATCAGGAAGATCCCCACATGTGTCCATCTCAGGCTCTAACTCCAACCCCCTGGATATCACCTGTGGTGTCCCGCAAGGCTCTGTTCTGGGGCCCCTACTCTTCTCAGTGTCCATTAATGATCTTCCCACAGCTTGTAAGGAAGCCTCAATACACATGTATGCAGATGACACAATCCTATATGCACACAGCCATAGGCTCTCTAACCTTCAACACATACTTCAGTCTGACTTTTTGAGACTCGAAAACTGGATTTCCCAAAACAAACTGTTTTTAAACACTGACAAGACTGTAACAATGGTATTCGGGACCAAGACTAAATTTTTAAAGCTTCCAGTGACTGAGCTCCTGATTAGAACCAACGCTAACACCACCCTAACCCCTGTCACTAGTTTTAAATACCTGGGCTTATGGTTTGACTCCCACTTAACATTCGGGATGCACATTGATATCCTGACAACCAAGACCTATGCCAAACTAGGGGCACTTTACAGGAACAAATCCTCCCTAAGTCTCCTGGTCAGAAAGCGTATCGCACAGCAGATGCTAATGCCAATGATTGACTATTGAGACATAGTATACGGCTCGGCACCTCAAACCCACCTTAGCAAACTTGACACCCTCTACAATTCAATTTGTCATTTTGTTCTCCAATGCAACTACAACACACATCACTGCGATATGCTCAAGAACTAGATTGGTCATCACTAGAGTCTAGGCGCAAAGTTCACCTTTCCTGTCTTGCCTTTAAATTCTTCATGGACAAGCTACCCAGCTATCTGAACAAGGTTCTCACCCTACCACATGCAGCACTTATCACCTGAGATCAGACTCCAAAAGACTGTTCATGGTCCCAAGGCTCAACAAAGTATCCGGACATTCCTCCTTCTCCTACCGTGCACCCCAAAACTGGAACAACCTACCAGAGACTCTCACATCCACCACCAGTTTAAGTTCTTTCAAATCTAAGGCTGTCTCAAATTTTAATCTGGTCTGTAACTGTTTCATACGCCCATAATATATATTTTCTTTAACTGTGCACGCAATGTCTTGTATATAATGTATACCCTGTTCATTTATGTAACTGTATTTGTAACCATGTATTATTTGTTTTACTCTGTGCCCAGGACATACTTGAAAACGAGAGGTAACTCTCAATGTATTACTTCCTGGTAAAACATTTTATAAATAAAATAAAATAAATAGTAATGTCCATGTGAAGGTGAATGTCCTTTATGGGAACCTCCCCTGAATGTCCAATTGATGGAGATTGAATTACTGACAACTCCTCCTAGAAGAAATGAAACACGTACACCATTGCACGGTATCTCAGAACTACGACACACTCAAGCAGACAATGATAGTGCCTACTTACAATCCATCAAATAAATCATGCAGTGGAGACAATCTGCCAACACGAATCCCACGTGTTGGTCTCGCTGCTCCGTGGACCAATTGCTATCAGGTACTTCCCCCAATGGTTGCAGTTGGTCACATGGAGAGAACAAGAAGCACAGTTGTAGAAGTAAATTTTGTGTGTATCTGTAACAATGTCCTTGCAGACTTCAGTACGTGGGGAGGACAGGTAGACTACTCAAACGTAGACTAGCAGAGCACGTGTACAATATTAAAAGAGGATTGGAGACGCATAGCGTCTCCAACCATTTTACGATAGTACACAATCAAAATCCGGAGGGACTTCTCTGTAAAGGGATCGATTATCCAAAACTTAATTGGAGGGGGCGGGGGGGCAACAGACGCAATGGTATATCCAGAAAAGAGAGTTTCTGGATATACACATTGAAAACTCTGTCGCCCAAAGGTCTCAATATAGAATTCGACCTGACCTCCTTTTTGAAAGAGTAAAATATCCATCCTGCAGTGTCACAATGTGCATATATGATACTTGGTTGTCTGTAGCATGTTTCTCTTTGTTTATTTGACATGTCTCCTAATCCCAGGGAGTATATTCCCTGGAGGTAAGTCAGGATAACAAAAGGAAGATTTATAGTACTATATGCTATAGGTATATCAATGTCATTAATTAAGGGGTTGATACTATAGCTCCTGTAGTGTCACATTGTGTAGGCATAACACTTAGTTGTTTTCTGTACATTTCTATATGTGCATTAGGTAAGTCCTAATTTTTTGTATTACGTTTGTAGGAGGCATGACAGTGTAGTAAGAGAGAAGTCTACAAGTCAATTTTTAATGATATACAGCAGGGGGTTAATGGCTCCTTGAGGTATAAATAGGGATCATGTTGAGCTACTCCTTATTAATTTGAGAAAGTGACCACCGTCAGTCACGAAACATGTTAGGAGAGGAGGAGTTTGGTGACGCCGTCTGTAGGGTAGATTCCAGAGCAGTGAGAATCGCGCAAAGCGTGACGTCACACGACGAGCGCCGGAACACACCACAGAGCATCGTGCAGTTTGGGCACTCCGTGGAGAGGTGATATGAGCGCTGACTCTCAATCCATGGCTCTGAGGGAAATCTTTGCATGATGCGGACAGCATTTTAATGATGTTCGTGCACTCACTGGTTATGTGAGTATTTTATTGGCTGTGTTAGCAGGTTTTAAAATAAATTGTTTGTGCCATCTACAATCTTCTGTGCTTCTTGTTCTCTCCATGTGATCAACAGCAACCATTGGGGGAAGTACCTGATAGCAATTGGACCACGGAGCAGCGAGATCAACACGTGGGATTCGCGTTGGCAGATAAGAAGAGGTTAAAGCACAAATTGTGTCCACTGCATGATTTATTTGATGGATTGTAAGTAGGCACTATCATTGTCTGCTTGAGTGTGTCGTAGTTCTGAGATACCGCGCAATGGTGTGCTTGTTTCATTTCTTCTAGGAGCAGTTGTCAGCAATTCAATCTCCATCAATTGGACATTCAGAGGAGGTTCCCATAAAGGACATTCCCATGAAATGTGTGATATATAAGCGCCAGGTATCCCTGGATGGCTCTCCGCAGACTCAAATGTAACATGTCAAAGACGGAGCTCCTCATACTTCCTCCCAAGCCTGACCCTACTGCCCTCTTCTACATTACTGTTGGCAGCACTCATACATCCAGTATCACAAGCACACTGCCTAGGTATCATTTGTCTCCTCCCTCTCATATTCACAATGTAGCTAAAACCTGTAATTATTTCCTCAGTATCATTGCAAAGACATGCCGTTTCCTGTCAATCTACTGCTAAAACAGGCTCCTATTCTCTCCCGTTTAGACTATTGTAACCTTCCAATGTCCAACGTTCATGTCTCTCACCTGTGTCCCCTACAATCTATCCTAAACGCTACTGCTAGAATCTCTTTGCTCTCTCCTAACTCTGTCTAAGCATCTCTCCTGCTGAAATACCTCTCCTGGCTTCCAATTCAACTCTCTATCACTCACAAAATTCTCCTCCTCACTTTTAAGGCTATACACTAGTCTGTCCCTCCTTACATCTCACCCCTAGTTTCTTGCTATAACCTGCCCGACACTTGCGTTCTGCTCAAGGATGTCCTCTGTCTACTCCTTTTATATCTACTCACTGCCCCATGCCTCTGGAATGTCTTTCCCCTCAATATCCGACTGATACCCTCTCTCTCTGTTTTTAAAACCTATCTAAAAACAGACCTCTTTAGTGAAGCATATGTGTAGCTCCACTGGCTCACACTATACATGTCGGATGCACTGACCTTGACCCCTTGCAGACGCACTTACCATAACACCCTCCTACTGTCTCTGTAAGTTATCCCTAAATACTACATAGATTGTAAGCTCTTCAGGGCAGGGACCCCCCTTCCTATTGTTACTGTAATGTCTGAAGCGCTCATTATGTGTTATATTATTATGTCACGTGTATTACTGCTGTGAATTGCTGTGTACAGTACATGGATGGCGCTATATAAATAAAGATATACATACATACATACATAATGGGTCTAGACAATGTCACCCCTCTATGTTGGCAGAGATATAATTTATGAGTGTGTAAGCCCAGTACTAGTGTGCCTAAGGCTGCCCTGAATTACTTGATCATGGAAGCCATCAAACACTCCTGAAAATTGTGTGCTAGGAAATCTAAAACTGCTTTAATAGGAAGCTCTAGCTGGGTTTTTTATTTACTGGAGCTTTTCCAAGATCTGAACTCCTGTATGATGTCATTATACTTTTTCCTAGTACGCAGTACATTTCTGAGCCATTAATGAAAAACTGTTCTGCTAAAGTCCCAGTTGTTTCGTAATCCATGTGGACTGTGAAATCTCCTCTACGAGGTCCTCCATTCCCTGAAAGCAATTGAGTATCCCTAATTAGATAATTAGGCTTTTGGCGAGAAGGTTAATCAAGTGAAACCATGGCTTGAATTACCATAATGGTATATCTGAACCAAGTATTTTTCCTGGTTGCTACTGATTTTTTGTAATACCACTGGTAGAAGGGACGGGGGAGAAAAGGCATATGGAAGTTTCAGGTACATCCAGACTCATGACACAAATCTTGGGATCTGTGCAAAGGATGGTGTGGCAAACAGATCCACATCCTTCTCCCTGAATGTCTCCTCAACTAGAAGGAACCAGTCACTCATGAGAGAATATGCTAATAGTAAGCCTTTGACGAGATAGTGTACCTGCTATCTCGTTGGTCTATCTGGGAACAAGCATTGCTGAGAGGTAGATCTCTTTGGCAAGATCCCAAGACCACATTTCTAGAGCCTTGCTGCAGTGAGTACTGGAGCGAGTGCCTCCCATCTTGTTGATGTAGGACACTGATGTCCTGTTGTCCATTTGAAACAATACCTTTTATGTTGCGGTATTGTTGAGGAACAAGACACTGGAGAACACGCTTGGCTGATCCGAGTTCTTGAAGATTTATATGAAGGCTTGCTTCTGCCTTTGGCCACTCTCCACATATAGCCCCTTTTTGGGAGAAAGACTCCAACCTAAAAGAGATGCATCTGATATGAGCATCTGGCAGCAGGTCCCAAAGAGGATGCCGAGGAGGAAAAGGGGTATAAGAGACAAGTGAAGAAATTCTGTCCTTGAGAGTTAGTCTGGACAGATTAGGGCTGACCAGGGTAACCCTAGGTGTGTGTTGTGCCAGAATAAATTATAATTGTTTGCACAGGAGAGAAGCATGGTAAAATCCTGTGCCAAGAGCTAGTACAACTGCTAGAGTTCACAGTTTAATTAGATCATTTTGTAGGACTTGTACTATAAGTTCCTGTATAGCAGTGAACTTCTGGGAGGGACACAGAGATAGTGAATGAGTAACCATTGGTACTGAATGGACTTTGATGGCATGAGGATGGATTCTTCTACATTTATGGTAAACACTAAATTCTGTAACATGACCATTGTGTAGTTGTATTGCTCTATCAAAGTAGATAAATGAGACACCAGAACCTTTTGAGACAGAGGTGAGCCACTACTAACTTCACAATCCTGGCAAAAGTGTAAGGAGGGTTTAGCAGGTCAAAAACTACAACTGTCCATTGGTAGAACCACCCCTTCCACTTCAATCTGAGGAGCCTCCTGTGATTGGTATAGATTGGAATTGTTTGAAAATAATTTTTCAAGTCTATTTTCACGAAGAATGAATGGGGGTTGACTAAGAATGAATGGGGGTTGACTGAATGGGTACAGTATGTCAGACAGACCTCCCATTCTCAATATTTTTTGTCTGATATATTTGTTTAGGTTCTTCTGAAGTGTAACCCATTATTAGAAAGACAACGCTGATACATTTGCTAGCTGTATCCTGCTTTCACTTTGGGCTAAAGAGAAAGTGGTGTCTAGAAGAGAGCTAAAGTTTTTTGAGGAAGGAGAAAGCTGAAAAGGAAAATTCTTGAGTGGAAGTTAAAGGCCCTTGTGTAGCACTTTGAGGACCATTTGTCTGATGTGATCTCTGCCCCTTTTAGGTTTCCAGGAGTGGAAAAGGTTGAGGTTTACATCTGCCTGTCTGGAAAGGCTTAAGGGAAGCTGATCCTCCAGTGTTTCATATGATTCTGGTTTGAAGAAGGATTTTTTCATCTGACCCTGTTTAGAGATTTCTCGGATCGGTCCATAGGGTCTTATGACTCGAGCCTCTCTACCAAAGAGCCTTATAGTATTTTCTCATGGAGCTCTTTTCAAGTCTGAGAAAGACTTGCATGCCTTGTGTCTGACCTTAACCTCGTCCAAAATCTAAGGCCCAAATAAATTTGAGTTCTTATTTGGGAAACTCACAAGAAACTCATCAGATAAACTCCCTAAATGTAGCAAGCGGACCAATGGGCACTTGTGATATAATTAAAGGTTTGTTCTATAATTAATGTGCTCCTTCTATCTGCCTTCAGGAGGGCTAACTTTGACACTAGCAGGACCTCCTTAGATAGCCGAGGCCCCTGAATGCCCTCCCTTTCTGTCTTGTCCAATATGAATGTGAGTGGATTTGCAGCATCAGCTATTTTAAACTGAACAGTGCACAATATCAGATCTGAACTGTCTGTGGGAAAGGAGGAGCTACTCATAGCAATTAGGGCAGGGTCAATCTCTGAAGCTATTCGTGCCTGAATATCCGGTATGTCCATATGGCTTCTTAGGACTAGATCAATCTCTTTGATGAGGAAAGATTGTAATGCCAGACTGGTAAAATCATACACCAATGTCTTGGGCTCAATGGCCCTCTCCAATTGGATGTCACTCCTCTTGCCTCATTCATTAGAGGTAAAGGACCAAGGGCCTCATGCAGTAAGCGTCGATTATGTGAAATCGGCAATCTTACCGATTAGTCATGTTATTGGCGTTTTTTCCTCTCCGTATGCAGTAAGTGCCGAATACATTCAAAATCAACCCGAAAACAAATCCGCCCACTCTCACGATGATTAGCCGATCACACACAGGTGTATCGGCGTGCGTGGCGGGGTGCTGTTAGGTTGCCCAATCACAAATCTTGCTGAATCAGGCGAAACAAGCATGTTTTGGATTGCGCGCCATATTTAAAGGCAACGTGTACTGCTATTCATTCTCTGTGTTGTTGGGAGTGAGAGAGAGAGAGACGCACAGAGCTGGCTGTTTGAAGATTTGCATATTGACTGAGAGACTTGTTGTGTATTGGGTGAGCTTTGTCCATTGTTGTTTTGTTTACATCTTTGTCTTGTTTTATATGTGGAAGTGTTTCGTGTGATTGGCTGTACATTTCTTGTCTGTTTTTTGTGAGTGCTGGAAGTATGCCCGCAAAGTGTGGGAAGAGTGATGCTGGTGGGAGTGGGAGTGCTACTCGTGGGAGTACGCGTCGGAGTGAACGTACTGTTCAGGGGAGTGATGTTGCTGAGAGTGAGAGTGGTGTTGCTGAGAGTGAGAGTGGTGTTGCAGGGAGTGGGAGTGCTGGTGCTGCGAGTGGTGTTGCTGGGAGTGGGAGTGCTGTTGCTGGGAGTGGGAGTGCTGGTGCTGGGAGTGGGAGTGCTGTTGATGGGAGTGGGAGTGCTGGTGCTGGGAGTGCTGGTGCTAGGAGTGTGAGTGCTGGTGCTAGGAGTGTGAGTGCTGGTGCTAGGAGTGGGAGTGCTGGTGCTAGGAGTGGGAGTGCTGGTGCTGGGAGTGCTGCTGGTGGCGCAGTTGCTGATGGGGTGGATGGTGGTGGCGTGCTTGCTGGTGGGCAGCTTTTGGAGGCTCTTCCATTGGAAGAAGGAGAGTCCAGTCAGCACCAGCCAAGCTCTGACCCTAAACCTGCTCGGAAGAAACGTGTGGAGAAGCCACGTAATCCTCGCTTCAATGACCAGGAAAATACAGCTCTTGTCACTGGCATTCTGGAGCACTATGACAGTATCTATGGACATTTACTAGGTAAGTGTACCTTTACATTTATTATTCAAATACATGTGATCCTAGGTCATCTGAGTTTTGTTCATATGCAAATATGGCTTCACAATATCTTTCTATGTTAATTAGTCTGGAAACACAGCTTTTTATCATGCCTTACAAGGACAACTAAACACAGGCGGTCAATTTGCCATAACTGCATACAATATGAATGCAACCTTGCTTACATGTATAGGTTTAGTAGTGAATGCTCATGTGCTTCACATATTACACATAAAACAGCATGTTTGCTATCTCTTGGAACAGCTAGCAGTGTAGGAAACTGGTGCTTATATTATTATTAATTTACCTCATATATTTTATATGTTTTTCAAGGGCGGACAAGTTCAGCAAGCAGAAAAGAAATGTGGGACACAATAGTCATTGGTGTCAATGCGTGTGGGAATCATGTGAGGGACAAGCGGAATTGTCACAAGAGATTTGATGATATTAGGTCCAAATTGAAAAAGAAAATACAACACCAATGCGTGCATGCTACTGGCACTGGAGGTGGGCCCACACCACAACGTCTCATATTAAGTCCATTGGAGGAGCTGCTTCGGGCAAAATTACTTCCCGTCGTCGTGGAAGGCTTACCTGGTGACCGTGATATAGGAATTTACCCCTCACAATTTCCACCAGGTGAGAAATATTACTGTACTAGGCGTGTCGTTGCTTACAGTTATTTTGCATAGTTACACTGCTTTTTATACTGTCTTCACAATATAAGCATACCTGCATCTATATATGTATATGTCTGATTCTGTATATATATATATCTCAAAATAGACATATATGTTGTAGTCCTACTAAAAGCAGTAACTAATATAGCACGTGCCATTGCGTGCTCATTTACATGTGAATTCCCAAAATGCATTGCTGCAGTGGAAGCAATTGATGGTGGGCGAAGATGGGGAACAACAGGGTAGTACACATGTGTAACACATGTTAATGAGAAATTATTACTAGCTACAGGTACAGAACATAAATATGTAGAATATTATTGTGTATTTTATTTATTTTACTCCGACAAACATGACATTACTGCCAATTTTAAGCATGCATCAAATATATTGCATGCAACGGCCTACAAACATCACTTGCACTAACACATCTATAGTTGTTCATGAAAAGGTCCATTTTTGATTTAAGTCATATACAGACAGCATAATGAGGCACACGTATCATATGTTATGTCATTGTTTTCATAACTTAAAAACTGCACACGACTATTTAGCTCATCTACCATTGTGTTAAAGCAGCTGCAATTAATATCTCATCACAGCATACACTTCAACAGAGGGGGTGGGGTTCAGCACACACACTAATTACAGCCTCATTTTAGGGTCAACTTTGTTCACACCATTTTCACCTGTTTCAAGTAATTGAAAGGTGTGGCTGATTAGGCTTTTTGGGGAAGGGAATACCGTTCTTACAACCTGACTAGCACAACTGAAGTTAATCACACTCATTTGAAAGCTTCACTTTAGCTACTAAATGCCCCAACAACTCATTACTTATCAAAGCGTACGTCCCACATTAGTTCACTCATATCTATAGTTGAACTACTATCAACGACACATTATCACACACTGCATGTCTTGTCTTGTTGAGTCACAGCCACATTCAGGTGTGCCACATCTTCTATTAATGTACCACACATATCCTCTACCAAAAACAACACTTTTTGCAATATGACCACCTTCATGATAACCATTGTGAATGGTCATCTCATGATAGTTCTGTACATTATGATACTGATATCACTACACAACATATGATTTTTATGTACAAATTTAATCTATTTATCCTCACGCATTACTGCAGAACCATAGTATGTTGTATGTTAGGGAACTCAAAACTTCTAAGTACACAGGCATGTACATTGTTATTACAACTATTTATGTTCACTTTCACACACACATTTTGGGTTAAGGAAATGATGCTGTTAGGTACTCATAAATACAGAACATACAATAACTGTTTGTTCAATATTTACACATGTAAATGTAAAACTTATGTTATTGTTATATATAGTTGCCCCTGAAGGACATGTGTCACCTGAGACTGAACAAGTGTCTTCACCTGGGTCAGCCAGCTCAACACACCTAGAAGGTGAGTGTATCAGTTGGTGGCCATATAATATGTGCTCTTCTATATGTTATGTTGTCATGTTCATTATTTGTTTTGCACATCTTCTTTAAATAGGATTACTTAGTGTCAGTGAAAATGAAGTGTAAGGCAACTTGTATTGTGTTAGTGATGTTAACTATCATGTAGGAGTTGTGAGTTTACAGCAAGTTTTCATTCACTCATATTTCATACTGAGTCCAAACATTATTCTTAAGTCAAGGTAGTTTTTAATGTGAGGTTATAAAACGTATGGAAACATGTTAGTTGTTACTTATGACACAGTACAATTACATAGTAACACAGCAGAGATTAACATGCCATTTAATAATGTGTACATTTATTTGTAGAACATGATGAAGAGGATTATGATGATGATGATGATGATGATGACGCCACCGCCATAGACACACAAATAGAAGCAAGTGACCATGAAGACGTTCCAATTGAAACTGTTTTACCGGCAAATCGTCCAGCAAATACGACATACGATGCAATTGTAGCTTCTGAGGGAAAAATTGTGGAAGCAGAAAATCGTCGCCATTCTGACCTCATGACAGTGCTGGAAAGGATGATTGCACTGCAGGAAGAAACAGTTTCACAATTGGCACATCTCCACAGAGTCTTCATTGAAGTGCCGAAACAGTTGCAAAAAATCAACACCTCATTCGAAGCATTAGTTGTTCAGCAAACACAAGCTAATTACTGGAGAATGACTAATGTACCACAATTCAACACCTCCCAGCCAGGATCTGTTCATGCAGGTCAGTTTTCACCACATTCATCTGATATTCATTCACCAGGCCCAAATGTTACCGGTCAAGTAGCAGACATTGCTGTGCAGGTTCCTGATGACATCCTACCGCTGCCATCTGTACAAATTCAGCAGCAGACACCTACAAAGGAGCCCACAAAAACAAAACACAAGCAGTTACTACTGACCAGTTTTTGGTCAAAAACAACAAAAGACACACATGAAACAGACCAACCATCACTTGTGCAGTGTCTACCAACTAGCTCACATGTGTCAGTGGGCACAAGCCCTGTCCGTGAACAGTCACTACCCAAAAGCCCTGTAGGTGAGTCACTGGCCAAAAGCCCTGTAGGTGAATCGCTGCCCAAAAGCCCTGTAGGTGAGTCACTGGCCACAAGCCCTGTAGGTGAGTCACTGGCCACAAGCCCTGTAGGTGAACAGTCACTGCCCAAAAGCCCTGTAGGTGAGTCACTGGCCACAAGCCCTGCCCGTGAAGTGCCAGAGGCCACTCAAAGTGGCTCTGTTGTGCCTAAAGTTGGTGGCAAAAGAAAAAGGAAAATTCAAGAGACAACAAGCAGGCCTGTTACTCGCTCGCAAAAGGAACAAAAAAAATAAATGTTATAATTCACAAAATATGTCTTTGGCCTTGTTTTGTTGACTTCAGATTATCTAATTACTATTGTATGTATGCTGAAGACTGTGTTGTTTCCAAACTTTCAAGTATGTTCTTGTACACGTGAAGTTTTGGAAATGTTAACACTCCTAATTAATGAATAGTGTTATAAATATTTATGTTTTAATCGTCTGTTCAGTAATGGTCCACCAGGAGCCAGTTGCTAAGTTTAGAGAAGCTGCCATTGACTTTGCAGCAAAACATTGCATTTGGGTGTGTTAATTGATGTAATCATTGCATGTGCATATTATTTTCATGCAATTATAAAAGCACCTATTTAACTGCAAACATCTTTCTTGTACGTGTACAGCAGGATTTTGTGTTAAATATTACTTACCTTTGGTGGCCATTGTAATGTTGTCCTTTAATCATTTATGTGTTCTTGTTTCAAGAACATCTCTGAATTGATACTAATATATATGTAGTATGTATTGATATATGCACACACACACACACACACACACACACACACACACACACACACACACACACACACACACACACACACACACACACACACACACACACACACACTGTGTGTGTGTGTGTGTGTGTGTGTGTGTGTGTGTGTGTGTGTGTGTGTGTGTGTGTGTGTGTGTGTGTGTGTGTGTGTGTGTGTGTGTGTGTGTATATATAGTACTATCTAAACTGGTATAGATGTATTTACAAAAAACATACACTTCATGCTTCCTTGTGAAAACACACTATTTTAATAATACAGGCCTAATGTTTGACAACTATACTAAGTGTGAGCCTCTAACATTATTGGGCGCAAACAAATGTTTATTACTTAATTCACTCATGTTTATCACCATTTAAATAGGTTTCATACAAGGCCTACTTACTGCCATCAATATGTTGTGTGTACTCCAGCAATATTTAAAAAAAAAAAAAAAAATTACTTTTTTATATATATATATAATATATATATAAAAAAAAAATAAAAAAATATTATTTTTTATATATAATATATATATATATATATATATACATATACACATACACATACACATACACATACACACAATATACATATAGTACTATATACACTTTATATATATATATATATTTATGAGATAGATATATTTATATATATATAGATACACACGTATTTAAACTCATGCAGACAGGGACTTAACCAGACTTTCAAATACACACAGAAATGTATGTGGGAAAAAAACATTTCATTTTGCAGGTGTGTGTATTTACTGATATGGCTGTCTAACCACTATTTTCACACAGTGCTCTTTGTTATTTTGCAAGAAAACTCAATGTTACTGAATGAAAAGTGTACTAATGTTTTCAAAAACGAGATAAAAAAAGGATACATGTTTGTCCCACATGCGGCTATCACAAACCACAAATGTTCAAGCAATTATAACTAGAAATCCAATTGGCGTTTGAAATAAGGAGTTACAGTTTATACTTTTGTTGACCTTGAAAAGGAAACACAGCAATTTGTTAGCCACTGAGCAGTTTCATTTTGATGAGCAAAGAACAGATACCTGCACACATCTTTTGTGCTACTCTGCAATGGCTGATGAATTGGTGACAATTATGAATCCGAATTTAGGTTATAAATACATGATATCAGAAGCTATTTTATCAACTTGCGGACATCAAGCAAGCACACGCCAAATCTATGATTTGATTCGAGCAAAATATCCTTATTACCAAAACCGTCGGCATGCGCGCAATTTTAATTCCTCAATAAGATTCACTTTATCAACAAATGACTTTTTTGAACGTGTGCAGGATAAGCTAGAACACAACTATGGTTTCTGGAAGATTGCCAAAGAAAAACATTTCACCGTGAAAGAAGGCACATATATTGTGGTTAAAGGCATATTTATTCCTAATGCCAATAGCAATGGATCCGCTACTACTGTTCCGTGTGAATCGATAGCTGCTGCAATATCTGCACCCTCCATTCCTGAAACCCACATTGTACAAGAACATAACTACTATGATTCTGTACCAAGCCTTTCAGCTGAAAATGCATTGGAATGGGTACCCGAAGAAATGAACATACCTCCCGACCAATTGTTTGAAGAAAGCAGTGGCGATTCCTATGAGCGCTTCATGGAGGAGATGTGTGTCATACTGGATTCAGCGGGTGGGTCAAGCGTGGATGAAAAAGCCTTGCATTTCTGGAGCGACCAGTTGCAGCCAGACGAAGAGTTAATTCTAGAAGAATGGTAAATATAACAACCGTTATGAGTTGACTCTGCGTTTAAATTTTTTTTTTTTTTTAACCACCATTTTCCCTTTCAATGCGTGGATACAGCGTAACATAGCAGACTGCATAACATGTAGCGATCACAAACAAATTGTTTCCGAATACAATATAGTAGAACCTGAAAGACTAGTACACATTGCTGACGGAATAAATATACGTACTTTCCAATCACTTTAAACATATTAGCAACATTTTACCATAACTCTAACACATACCTGTTTTGTTATCATGCTACATCTACAACATTTAAAAGCGGGTCCACCACGTATGACGTGGGACCCTTGTCATGGCCCAAGGCGTCCTTAAAAAGGATTACGGATGTAAGTCCCGCCCCCAAGCGACGTGCGCGCCTCAAAGCCTATTGGCTGTCATGTTTTGTTATAGTAACGGTAACTGCAGTGTGTCATACAGTGGGGGCGTACGCTGGGCGTTTGCCGAATGTTAATTGAGTGGGAGGAGTGTTAGCGTGCGTTTCACGCTGGTTTAACATGACGTCACACGTATTGCATTTGCGCATTGTGTTATCGGCCGTCCTTTCTGTCCAAACACGTCTGTTTAAAAAGAATACAGATGTACTCGTTTAGAACGAATGTAGTTTCGTATTCATTGTATTTGAAATAAAGATTTTATGTTTAATCATATTTTCAACCTGTATTGAACGCACAACGTACGCTTTGTTTTGCGCATGCGCAAACAGTTAGTGCAGCCAAGCCTGAAGTGCGTGCGCACACTAAGATGTGCGCGCACATTTTTCAGTATACAGGCAACGTTCACATCATATACATAGTTATGCCTGCTACAAATTTAAAGAAACATTACATACTGATGTACACTTGTACTTCTAACATATAAGTGAGTGACGTGTGTATGTACACAATCATATAGAGCTGTGTAACGCGTTGTCACGGATACATATATAGTAAGGTGCCATCTTTGACTATCATGTGTTTGCTGTATTTCAGAGATGTCGGGGAAGATACAATCGGATCAATGTATGATTTCAGAAGAGTCTACCTTTATATGAGATGATTGTGAGGAGGAGCCACCGACTACTATACTACATATGGAACTAATTTTATATTGCTTGCAGCGCTTATTAACAAACAATTAAAAATGTGATACACTTATGCCTATATTGCATAAGCACTTAATTAACATAATGATGTTGCAAAATAGTGCCTCATGAATTTTTATTGAGTGTTCTTTAATGACTACTATCATTTTATGGCATGGTGTGTTTTATATATAACAACCATTCCCACTCTGCTAACACATTTGTGTATTCTATTGTGTAATGGAACGTATGACTGTCGAAACTATGTAACAATAATAATAAGAATAATAAGAATAATAAGAATAATTATAATATGAGCATGGTCATGTATAGCGCTGCTAGTTGTACACAGCGCTTTACAGACACATTTTTCAGGCTCAGGTCCCTGGCCAGTGGAACTTACAATTTATTTTTGGCCGCCTGAGGCACAGGGAGATAAAGTGATTTGGCCAAGATCACAAGGAGCCGACACCGGGAATTGAACCAGACTCCCCTGCTTCAAACTCTCAGTGCCAGTGTGTGTCTTTACTCACTGAGCCACTCCTTCTCCCAATGTAAAGGACACTTACAACCAACTAGCCCTTTATTGTTAAAAATCTCTTGTTACATGGGTATGTTGATAAAATGGTTTGGGACTGTAGCAATTAATGTTATTGGCCAGATGTTGTGGTCCCCTACAATGCATGATGTTCTGAATATGACATCAACATCATGTAATGAAGTACGTTTCTGTGTATATTTCATTAACCTAACTAACTATAGTTTACTGTGTTTATTAAACTTTCTAAAAATACATCGTATAGTCAATATGATGATATAAGCTACCATAATAAAGCTGGTGTTATCATTTGTCGGTGTTATACATGGATCCTACACAAATTGATACAGACACAAACAGTTGTCTTAAAAAGTGTGTCTATGCTAATGTGCACGTGATTGACGTTACAATTGTGAGAATACTTGATAATTATCATCATGATAATGATGAAGTGACGTGAATTATATTGCAAAAATATTACCAACATTGTCATATAGGTAAATTAGAAATGCTAAATGACAGTAACATTTGCAACAAAATAGTGTTTTCTGTTCACAGTTTTACACTTGGTACATGTAGGACACATCCACACACGTGTGACTTATACATACACATGTCACAAATTTAAATTCATGTTGACTATTAATTCCTAGCATTAAAAAACACCTACATTGCTAAATATAAGATGTAGTACGCATTGTTGTGATTACAGGCATTCATGCATGGAGTGTTATGATCAGTCAATTTCATCCGTGATGAATGAGCTCCCGTAAGTAAACAAATAAGTACAGTTATCCCCTTTTCTCCAAACAGCTCTATATTACATGAATGGAATTTATAAGGAAACATACATAAAATGTGATAAAATGTGAGTAATCATTTTCTAATACAATGCACATGAAAGCTCAAGAGTAGCTAAATGCATATACATGATACAGAAAGTACATGTATGTTACATTTGTTTTTAAACCAATATGTTGTGTTTTTACTTCAAATAATTATAGTAAGATTGAGGTAGGCACATCTTATGAGACATGTCAGCAAATATACATACCATGATCAGTCATACTGGAGATATACCTATAATGCAAAGGAACAATATATAAATTGCAAACATTGACATGCCATCTTCAGTACCGTAAACAACACAGCAAAGTGTGTATTTGGTGTTAAATGTGCAACACCATGTATATTTAATGACATTCAAAATGTAAATGAGCCTGGTGTACACATCATATGGATGTACATGTTACACTGCACCAATAACATTGTATGTAAGCATACTAGAAGCATGAATGAGTATGGGCATAATATGTGTATTGTGTTAGCATAAGGAACAACACAATGCTAAAATATTAGTGCTTTGTTACCCCAGTTGTATTCACATACACACAACTAAAGTACAATTGAAGAGGGATTATATAACCTGTGCAACAATAACATACCGGTGCCACATCCCTTTGTGCACACAGCAGAGAAAAGAAAGGTGTGCAACCCATATTCATCTGTGTCCTAACAGAAGGTTATATATAAAAACATTATTGTTAATATACACTGGCGACACACTTTATTCGAGCTCGGCTAGTCCCACGAATTCGGGTATACCCGGGTGTATTGAGGTTTGTGACTGTTTTCTGCCCGAGTGCATTGAGGTATTTTCCAGGCAGGGATTGAAGCATTTTATTCCCGCTGGCTGCAATACTGCACAGTATATATATATATACTGCATTACAATTCATGAATTTATGCCATCTGGTAGACACGCGAAGCATTGCAGCCTATTAAATCCTAATCATTATCATTTAAAAAATCAGCCGCCCGTCAGCCAGGCATGAACCCAGGCTGGGAAGGCAAACGCAACGGGGCTTGTCAGAGGTGAGGAGCGGCGCATTCCAGGTATCTGCCAGGTACATACTGGGTATTTGCTCGAATAAAGTGTGTCGGTGCAGTAACATAATAAAAATATAAAAGTAGAACTTGGAACATATCAGTTTTTACTTACAAGAAAAAAATGAATTGATGAGATTCTGGCGTGTCTGGCCACCACTGGCTGTTTGTTCATTTTCAGCAGCTACATGGGTGGGATGCTCGTCTACCAAAGGCTCAGCTAGGTCTGATTGTACATTGTGCCTGAGTGCAACATTGTGCAAAATGCAACAGGCAAGGATAATATCAGACACTTTTTGAGGCTTGTATAGAAGAGCCCCACCAGTTCTGTCCAGACACCTAAATCTGGTCTTGAGTAGGCCAAATGTCCTCTCTATAACAGATCTTGTAGATATATGGGCTGCATTGTACCTCTCCTCTGCTTTAGTTTGAGGGTTTAGCACCGGAGTCAAGAGCCACGGCCTAATTCCGTATCCTGAGTCACCTATAATGAATGGAGCACACATAAGCTGACATTAGTGATCAAATTGTACAATGCCAACATTCCTAAATAAAAATGTGTTTTGTGTTATAACATGTAAATGTGTACTCACCCAGCAGCCAACCATGTTCAAAATGTCCCTCTTCGAACGCATGGAAGACTGAAGAGTTCCTCAGGATAGAGGAATCGTGACTGGAACCAGGGAATTTGGGTACCACATGCATTATCCTCATCGTCGCATCACATACCACCTGTACATTGAGTGAATGGTAGTGCTTACGATTGCGGTACACATGCTCACTCTGACTAGGTGCAATCAAAGCAACATGTGTGCAATCGATTGCACCCAGCACACATGGTATCCCTGCTATATTATAAAAGCCAGTCCTGACTTCCAGCCACTCTGTCGCCTCTGTAGGAAAATGAATATAATTCCTAGCGCGTCTATTGAGTGCATAGAGAAACTAGGTCAAGGCCCGCGAGAATGTAGATTGCGAGACCCCGCCCACTATGCCCACAGTTGTCTGGTATGACGCGGAAGCAAGATAATGTAATGAGCACAGCATTTTAACAAGCCCAGGGACTGCACGACCTCTGGCTGTGAAAAAATCTAAATCTCCCCTTATCTCCTGATAAAGAGATAAGATTGCTGCTGAACTCAAATGATAGCGACTTACAATCTCCTCCTCACTCATCCCATCTAACAGGGTTCTCTCCCTGTACAGACGCAGACGAGGCACAACTTGTCTCCTCTGTCTTCTCCTCTGATCTCCTGTCCCTCTCCCTGTCCCTCGGCCTGTCCCTCTCCCTGTCCCTGTCGTATCCGCGTCACTGTCCCTGTCACTGTCCCTCGGTGTGTCCCTCCCTTGCCCTAAGTCATTCTCTTCATCAGCAAGCATGTCATAGAAAAGAATGTTCCTCCGTCTCCTAAACAATCGCAACATTTTGAAATGAGTAGCTGTGAATGAGCAGGTAATGGGCGTCCTTTAAATAGGTATGTGATGATGTCAGGTGACATAGTAAAATGCAAGGTTTTACATTAACATAATAAAGTACTTGTGTGGCAAGCTGTGTGCAGTTGTTGTGTGTATTCTGCAGGGAATGATGATATTTGCCAATGATGTGAGGTGAAGCTTTGTACAAACATTGCTTGCAAATAAATAGTTGCATGTGCAATGCATGTAAAACTTGTGAACGCAAGAGTCAGTCATGTAATGAGACAAAAAGGCTGAGATTGATGTGGGAAAAGTTTTGTGTAACATGTGTAATTAGCCATGTTATTGTGACATGTTGCCAACAATGAATAGTCGTGTGCATATGCATGCATTTCTGTAATGAGGATAGTTGCTATAGAATGAGTTTACAAGGTGTCCCAATGATGAATTACTGTACATGTGTGTATAAGTTAGGTTGAAGTGCTTGTAATGCAACGGTTATAATGTAAACATGCAATGTGATTGCGCGTCCAATAAGTGACGTCATGAAAATAGGGAGGACCAAACCTAGATGTAAACATGAGAATTTAGATGTACATGAACGTTTAAAGATGCGTGACACATTACAAGCAT
The DNA here is from genome assembly GCF_040206685.1 of Ascaphus truei. Classification (NCBI taxonomy): domain Eukaryota; kingdom Metazoa; phylum Chordata; class Amphibia; order Anura; family Ascaphidae; genus Ascaphus; species Ascaphus truei. The sequence goes on from NC_134483.1 coordinate 120,244,768, forward strand.
TGTGTAATGTAAAGGAACATGAATATACTGTGTATGTGTGACATGTGTGACATGTGTAACATCATGTAAACAATTGTCGATCAATTCAGTAAAATGTGTGCTATGATGTGAGGTTCTCCTTTAAGAGTTGAGTATAGTATTTTCCCTTGCCACATCATCACATGATGAGTAATGTGACACGCAAATGCTGAAAACATGTAAAAGTACAATGTTATGCAAATAATACACGTCAGCTGTGACACAATGCAGGGAATGCCCCCACACTGTAATGCAAATCCCCTTTGTATTGTGAGCAATGAAACGTAAACTGTACTATACTGTTATACGTCCCCGCTCCATTGACTCCATTGATGTACAGAAGATTTTTTTTTTCTAAGTGCCGTTCCGGCAGCCTTAGCGATTGTTCTCCCGTCCAAACTGCCAACTTTAGTTGGCGGGAGAAATCGGCCATAACATCTCAATTTCGTAGTGCCGATCAGCCCCGATAAGCTGATTTTTTTTGTTGAATCCAGCCGATTTAAAAAAGTGGCGATCAGTGGCGAAAACAGGCTTATCGGCAGCCGACTGGCCATAACAAAATAATCGGCTCCGAAACCTGGCGAAATCAAGCACTTATCGGCGCTTACTGAATCTCAAACCCAATTTTGGCTATAAAATGGTGATAATTCCCTTATCAACGCTTACTGCATGAGGCCCCAAGAGTCCTTTTCTGAGTTGCAGTTCACTGTAGCTGAGATCGAGGATGAAACGCCAGCTAGGGTCTCCTCTTCTGAAAGGGACCATTCCGTTCCAGACCACCTGGGAATGTAGGGGAGTGGCTACCAGGAATTCTCTCCTCCCATTACTTTTTTACTTAGACCAAGGTTTATGAGATAATTAAGCTCTTTTGAAGAGCTGAGACTCCTCCCCCAACTCAAGTCAATGAAGAGGAGTTGATAGGCCTTCTAACACTTTGTTTTTTCCTTTTAATAAATATATGCTCCTCTGAACTTAATGAAGGAAAAAAGGGTTTTGTGGCACTTTTTGTACTTTTTTTTTGCAGGGGCCATGGAGTCTGTGGCAGTTACAGACACTGCATCCTGTTGTTAGGGGGCAAACCTACTGAAAAACAATATAAATTTCCAGTGTTTCCAAATTTTCCCTCGATATTTTATACTAAATTGCTTCACCAAATTGCTACAGTTTCTGTTACCCGTTACCTGAAAACAGACAATACTAATAATCTGTATTCTGCTAAATTAGCATTGACATGTGTTTTTCCTATTGTGACTACTAGAAGCATCTTTAATAAAAAAGGCAATTCTTAAAACCTGTAAAACACTACGTAGAGGGTAATTAATCAATGTGCAATAGTGACGATTCAGCACAACCACAAGAAAACTAATTTGAATGGAAGATTCTGTGCGGTAGTTCCTAATCAACACTATCACAGTTTTCATTAATGACCGCCATAATATTGAGCTTAATTAAAACTACTGCAATTAAGCTGAAATATAACCCGTTTCTTCTTATGTACATAGCCATAGTTTGCATTTTCTTCTCACAAACCCCAATAAACCGAAGCTTATTTATCAAACATGCAACAATGGGTTCCTCTGGTAACGACCCCAAAGAGTCATGTTTCAATCCCTAACGAGTCTCACCAAGGTAAAAATAATGCAACATGTGTCGTTGCATTACCAATATGTAGGAAATGTGGGTGAATGTTGCAGGAATTTTACAATATGTCATATTGTTTCTGCAGCAATAACTATACCATGTTTGAAAAACGCTGATAAACTCTTGCTGTAGCAAGACTTAGTATAGTTTAGGAAGGTTCGGGGGAGGGCAGTAATAGTAGACTATATACAACAGAAAAAAAGACCACTTAAACAGCACTCATGCACATATCTATGTGATATGATTGTAACCACAAAACTCAACTTTTAATATTATACCATTTAAAATAAAATAAGGATAAAGTAGTGAAAAAAGGTGTGTTTAAAATCAAATGAGTTACATAGTTACATAGTAGATGTGGTTGAAAAAAGACATGCGTCCATCAAGTTCAACCTATGCTAAATTTAGACAATAGATACTTTATCCTATATCTATACTTACTTATTAATCCAGAGGAAGGCAAACAAAAATCCTAGTGACATGTCAACCAATGATATCTCATAAGGGGAAAAATAAATTCCTTCATGACTCCAAGAATTGGCAATTGGATTAATCCCTGGATCAACATCCTTCCCATGTATACTTATTTGGTATATCCCTGTATACCTTTCCTATCTAAAAAGATGTCCAACCTTTTTTTGAACAAATCTATTGTATCTGCCATCACAGTCTCCATGGGTATGAATTCAACATTTTAACTACCTTTACTGTAATTAACCCTTTCCTTTGTTGCTGGTGAAATATCTTTTCCTCCAACATTAAGGGATGACAGAGTCCTTTGTACTACCCTTGGGATGAATAGTTATTTTGAAAGCTTGTACTGTTTCCGAATATATTTGTATATAGTTATCATATCCCCTCATAGATGCCTCTCTTCTAATGTAAATAAATCTAATTTAGCTAGCCTCTCCTCATAAGTTAGATTGTTCATCCCCTTTATTAATTAGGTGGTTCTTCTCTGCACTCTCTCTAGTTCCATAATGTCTTTTCTAAGGAGTGGTTCCAAAATTGTACTCCATATTCAAGGTGTGGTCTTACTAATGCTTTGTAAAGGGGTATAATTATGTTTACTTCCCTTCCATCCATTGCCCGTTTAATGCAAGATAAGATCTTGTTTGCCTTTGCAGCTACTGAGCACATGGGAATCAATAGTTCTTTAATTAACAGTAGTCTGTTGGTACTGGAGAATCAATTAATGATTAACAGTCCATTGGTTTTGGGGGAGCCATTAAATGATTCCCTCAGTAATAATGAAAACTTAATTTAGCTGTTACATTTATTTGTTTGTATTAATTAGTTGTGCATATGTCAATCCTCAGAACTAGCACTAAAAGAAATGATAGGTAATAAGGCAATGTACAGCAGTGTGATCATACCTGTTGCCAAGTATCTCTCACCTCACTAATGGTATTGCTGTATAATAATAAAAGGATAACTACTGTAAGTCTGAGATATTAATTGTAGCAAGTGTAACCAATGAACCACTGGTGTCACTTTAGTCAGAAAGCTAGAATGGGTTCTGTTAAGCAGTGGTTTTAACAGAAACAATCCTCATTAATTGGTTTTGTAATGAGATGAGACGAAAATAAATCAGACTGATTACTAATTTGTAGCCCTTACTGTTGATAGGTATTTGTCTCACCATTGATAGTTTCATTAGTTATATTACTGAGTTGTATTCAGAGGGATCCGTAGATCTAAACAATACTTAGCAGCAAGGACAGAATTCCTGTTGATGTCACCTCTATTAGTCAGTAATTTTGATCAACAATATTACAGAGCAAATCCTTATGGTAAAAATCTATCCCCTTCTCCTTTCCCTAAGCATAGTGGTGAAGTGAATTGGGATATATTGGGATTTGGAGAAAAGGGGGAAATATGTGAGAGAGAGAGAGAGAGAGAGAGAGAGAGAGATCTACCAGAGGTATTAAATATATAAAAAGATAAATGAATCAGGCTAGCATGATCCTGATCATCTACCGCCTATATTCAGTGCTAAAATAGCAAAATCACTCCTCATACCCTGTTAAGACGTGTAATGCATTATAGATCTCCAGCATTCAGGTACTGTAATGATATCATTGTTGCAGTAGCACATTGCTACAATAGTATCAGTCCAACAGTAGCAAAACATCACTCTTGCTGCCTTGCTCAAAAGCTTTAGGCCGCATTTGTAGTGGTGGCACACGCGCGAGATGGAGCGCATAGCGTCGCGCGTGCCTGTCACCCAAGCGCTGGGTGAATGAAGCTGGAGATGATTGGGGAGGTGATGGTGAGGCGTGGCGGAATCGTCCCCAGGCTGCTCCACCCAATTGGCTGAACCAGTCACGTGATGCGGCCGTGACGCAAATTCATTATGTTAGTGCGCGCACTATGGGCGGCCTCATAGAGAAGAGGTCTGTTGATCGCGCCGTGTGTGTGCACGTGCATGCCATTGTGCCCACTATAATCACGGCCTAATGCTGTTGCTACTGTGACTAATTGTGCTCAGATCTCTTTGAGGGAAGAGAGGACAAACAGCACTACAAAATCAGATTGGACAGCCGGCATCCCCACGTATTTCCCAGGCGTGTTTTCACATACCATACCATTCATATCTGTGCACCTTATGCCTCATATCAATAATTGATGTGGAAACCAGGTAGGTTCTGATTGAGAAGGAGCATTTAGAAATGTTGTTTGTCTGTAAATTTATATTCAATATATTCATGGCCAGCCACTGGAAATAGAAAGAGATCACAAACCGCTGATACACAAGCCCCTTTATTTGCAAAGCCACAAAATAACTTTAATGTTTCAAAGAATGATGATGCAATTGAAGAAGTATGATTTAATTGCAACTTATTCACCAGGTAAACATGTTTACAGCAGTTGCACTTTCCACAGCAGTACCATAAATACATGATGAGAAGACTTCACCAACAGAGATACAATTTTATAGTAATACACAGTCTTTGTAAGCTCAAAATCCATATAGTAATATAATTGTAAAGTCAAACCCTATAGCAAAGAAGGAAATGAGGAACAAAGAATAATGAATCTCTAAAGATCCCTGCAAACAGGGGGACAGCGGGGACTGCTGTCTCGGGCTCAGTGAATCAGGGGGCCCGGGCTCCCTGCTGGTCACTATTACTAAAACATCCTGATAAACTACAGGAGCTTGGTTATTAGAGCCAATCAGGGCCTTCCTCATTGGTGGGGAGTAGCTGATTCATATGCAACTGCACAAAAATGTGTTTGAATCTTCCCGTGCAGTTGCTTATTAAAAAGTGTTCAAAACAAGTCATGCTTCCCTGTATCTATAGACTGTACTGTATCTGTATTATTCTGCATTGTTGTGAACTGTTGAGTTTGTCTAGTGTCTGTCTGTCCCTGTTCTGGTGTATATTTGTGTGTGTGAGTCATGCCAAAACCCCCTTCAAACTTCTTCTCCCCCTCATAAACCACCCTGGGCCCATGCTCCAACCCCCCCCCCTTTGTCCCAATTACACCCCCTCTGGACTTTTCCAATTCACGAGGGCCCAATCCAAAGAGTTGAATAGCCCTCTCCCTCACCCTCAGCCAACACCTAGAAAATCCACAAGCACAAGTGCCACCCTATACTCTGAGTCCCAGGGCAGGTGCCACAGCCCCCTAGTACTCTCCACTCTCACCGCCTCACCTATAAGAACCCCCCTAAGGGAGAATAAGAAAATCAAGCCCCTGGGCCCTACCTGCATCCTCTGTGGGTTGCCCCAAGGGCCTTCCGTGGGCTGTTGCACCAGGGAAGTTTCATGGCCCAGAAGAAAAAGGTTGATGTCCTCCGGCGCGTAGACTCAGCACATCAAATATAAAATATGTGGAGGATAGGAGAAAACACAACAGTGTAACAATGATCACAATTGCAAGTGTCCGATTTTTAATTGTGGAACACTTACATATATCTGGTTAGGCGGTTAATACCCAATAGGGTAATATTCTGGATCAAGCCCACTGTGGCAAGTAAGTAGGTTCAGGTAGCTAATCTCATCTCCTTTAAATGCACAGTGTCCTGAGTTTCTGTCACTTTTATTGGAAGGGGCGGCGAGGGGGAGTATAGAAATAGCTGGCAGGTTACACTTGTGGGGAGAAGGTAAAAAGGAATGCTTTTCTGAGGGAGCCATGAAAGGACCATCTACTCACTGTGTCTGCTGATGGTAAAAGAAAGCACTTTCCGGTTTTGGAAGGACATACAGAATCCCTATAAGCTCATATTGAACCCCCAAAATATATTAATATATAAATATGTATATATACATATATATATAAAAAGATATCTTTTGAATAGAATGGTCTTTTAGTTTAACTCTTTGGCCAAAGTGTTGTAAGCCCTTGAGCCCCTCCAAGGCAGACCACGTCTCAAGGGTCCTAACACTAATATAAATTCTTAATAACCTGTACATTACCAGGAAGAATGATTTATAATAAATCTGTCAAAATTAGTTCCATAGTTCTAAGTCTGATTGAAGCTCTTATTAACCTGTACATTACCAAGAAAAGCACTCTGTATTAGATTTGTCGCAATCAAACTGTATGCAGGTTCCCATGAGTGTGGAAGGTGAAGTGGAGTGAGCTTTTAACCATGTTATGGATGTAGCACTGAGCTCTGTTTGTGTTTCATGTTGTGCCAATAGTTTAGGAAGGAACAAGCAAATTGGGCATACTCATAAACAGAGAAAGGCAAGGGGAGATGGTTAAACCAACTCAAGTTTTGAGCAGTGAGAGGTTGCCAAGGCAACTGGGAGAAGCTAAGGGAAACCACAGGGAATAGCCATATTGTTACGACTATACTGGGGAGCTACAGACGAGCCAACGAGTATTCTAAAACTTGCCTTAAACTAGCCAGTTTACATGCTGGGTACATTTCAGTGACATTTCTGCAGAGGCTAATGGCCCATCGGATTAACACAGCAGGGGTTCAGTTTGAATGGGACTGCCAGGGACCCCCGCTGTTAATCCGATGGGCCATTAGCCTGTATGCAGAAATGTGTGAAATGTTGCAGCATGTAACTTGGTCTTTTTGGAGATTGCCCCAGGTTTGTTTTAGAATAATCGTCGACAATACAGTAGCAGCCTCAGAGCAAGGAAACATGCAACTGGTTCCAGGACACTCCCGTCTGGTATTAGTAGATACCACTATATCTAATAAACATATTGTCATGGGAGACCAGGACTTTAGACAATTATTTATATTTTTACCGACATCATGCACTAGGCAAAACAAGATAGTAGAAACAAAATTTAGTTTATTTCGGTAAACTCACGTACAACAAGAATTACACAATATACAGATAAAAGCACACTTGCTGGGGGGGGGGGTCTAGGGGTGAAATATAGGTTCTACTAGGTGCAGGGAGCCTGTTTCAATAGGCTAACCCTGACCAGGATATCCACCCGGCTCTGTGGGTCCTCTTTTTGGCTTGAAATCCTAGCCGCGACCGCTACGTTCGATTTTTAGAACTTGGCCGCAAAGACGGGACAGAGACATCCCTTGTCTATCCACTGCTGGATGAAGGCCTGCCCAAGGGTACACAGTATATACAGTACATCAAGAAGTAGTGCATATATGCTTTGATGTTATAAAAGCTATTTCCACCACTTTACAGTACAGTATATCATTCTTCCCTTATTCTTGGCATTAGAGAAACAACAAGTAACATGAATTAGATAGATTTAAATATGACTTCATGGTAAAACTTAACATGATTCTTAGCAATGTTATTGGATGCATTTTCACACACACTTAACATTAGTTGTTAAAAATTCAAGATTTAAAAGAAAAGCATTTAAAAAGTAATTCTGTTTTCAACTTTAGAAATAGATGTCAAAGGCTATGTCACCGCTTAAAAGAAAGGTTACATGGTTTGTGGAGAAAAGATAGGTTAAAAGTTTCATGACGTGCATACTGTAATTGCTATAAGCAACAAAGAAGCAACATAGTTGTATATACAAGATGTTACATTTCCGTTAAATATAACCACATTTAACTTCTGTTCAACTTTTTTTTTGTATTCCATCACATCATCATACACAATATATTGTGTAGTATTGCATTTATAAATAAATAGAAGGTGCTCTCTCTTGTTCAACTATAAAATATTTACAGTATGTAGGAAGAAAATTATGAAAAAAAGGTACCACTTGTATATACTGCTGATGTAATGAAAGTATTATTTGGCAATGTAAATACATCCATTGCTTGAGTCTTGGTTTGCAATGGAATAATCCTAAAGTTATTTTGGCTCATGCCAGGGAAACACATAAGAAAATCATTATCAAACAGCATTACATCAGTTTTCTTGGCACAGGTAAAAGTGACCTCATCAAATTTTATATTTGTTTGATACAAACCATGCAGTATGTTAATATTCAGTATGGCTGTTGAATCTTAAATTATACCCAAGTTTTCAACATTTTATTAACTCTTTTACATTAGCAATCTTTTGGCATGTAACTATTCTTCCCTAATATAGATGCCAAACAAAGTGGTATAAATCGTTTTATTACAGGATTCAAAATCCTAGTTATTTTCTTTTCTTGTCTATATAGACAATATGTGGAAAATACTGTATGGTAAAAAAAATGAATAGAATTAGCTGTGTGCTACAGGTGCTTTAATTAGAGTTGCTGTATTGCTTACTGTTCTATAAGCAAGTCAAAACTTACATACACAGGATACGTTTACATCATAAAAACTGGTTGCCAACAAAATATCTGTGACCTTCCATAATGAATGAAGAGATACAAATGTATACTGTAAAGAGAAAAGCATGTTAATTTAATGAATACAAATATATATTTATAGGATATATAAATGATATTATGTTATAGTGTACAGAGCAAAGACTCCAAGATAAAAGAAAATACTTTTTTTTTATTGATGCACTCAGTCCTTAATAAAGTTATCATGTGTAGAACAGGGCAGTTAAAATGTGGAATTTGTTACCCATGGAGACTGTGATGGCAGATACAATAGATAACGTCAAAAAAAAATGTTGGATATCTTTTTAGAAAGGAAAGGTATACAGGGATATACCTAATAAGTAAACATGGGAAGGATGTTAATCCAGGGAGACATCTGATTAGGAGTCGGGAAGGAATTTATTTTTCCCCTTATGAGATATCATTAGATACTATTTCACTGAGCCTTTTTTGTTTGCCTTTCTCTGGATCAATATACTGTAAATACAAATGTAGGATACGTTTCTGTTATCCAAATTTAGCATGGGTTGGATTTGGACATGTCTTTTTTCAACCTCAGCTTCTATGTAACATACCCTAGATAAGGGTAACTGAGGCCACATACGACAAGTACATCTAATGGCTTTACTCATATTCTCAGATAAAATAATTGGTTAGAGAGACTGCAATCTCAGCTAAAAAGAAAGGCTGTAATTATACGGTATAGAGAGGATAAGGGATCATCATTATAAGAGGTAAACGACACAAAGGTAGAAAGTAATCTAATGTGCTGTTAAGAGATGTATTGTCAATAGATATGAAACAAAGGCAAATAAATCCATCTGCTTATGATAAATTGTAGTTTCATAGTTAAATTCTATTTAGGTAAAGTCTGTATACAGATATATTAAAACTATCAATAGATATATGTGCATTACCATGTTGATTTAGGAGTTTGCAAATATCAGCTATCAGTTTCCTAGATCTGCTTAATTGTTGCAACTCAATTATAGCCACCATTAGTATCAGCCGATCCAACTGTTGGTTAAATTGATTGTTGGGATCTAGGAGCCAACTAAATATATTAACTGTGAAAAACAGACAGTGAATCCCTGCACTTCTCCCTTTGGGATAGCAATAAATGGGGAATATATATACAGTATATGATGTAAAAATCTATAAGATAAAGGAGACTTTTGGTTTACATCCTTTGATCAAATAATGCCAAGCCTGCTAACCACGTCAAGGTAAGTCTCTATAGCAGGTCCCTACGCTAAATGCATACTCATGTTATGTGAAATAAACCCAGAAGGGGTTAATATAGCCATGCATATGCTTATAGAACATAGTGCAGTTAAAAACTGGTATATACCAGTGAAGATACTCACATGTCTGCAAGTAAAGTGAATAGTGAAATACAGGGACCTTGCTGGGAGATTATATACCTAGAAGAAGGACGGTCTGGCCCCCCACAAGCTGCCCAATAAGCAGTTGCAGGTGATTGGCTAAATATATTAATTACACCCTAATAGTGGTGCCCTCTAGGAGCATGCAGCTAAGGATTAAAATCGACCCAACAAAAAATGTAAAACAATCCAACTGTTGGTTAAATTGATTGTTGGGATCTAGGATCCAACTAAATATATTAACTGCATAGGGACTTTAATGGAATTTAACTATTAAACTACAATTGATCATAATAGGCAGACAGCTATTATCAATGGATTTATGTGCCTTCCTTCCCTATCAATTGACAATACATTTCGTATCGGCACATTAGATTACTTGCTACGTATATGTCGTTTACTTCCTATCCTCGCTTTTCAGTCTTAACATTTTCAGCCTTAAAATTGCAAAGCCAGTACACCCAGCCTCACACTGCTGTGACCCAAAAGGTCGAAACAGCTGTCTGTGAGTGGTTTTACTGGCTATGTATCTTAACCCAGGCTGTGCTGAAAGCTGTGTAATGTAGCGAGCATTAACTTATACGTGTTCCATGTAAAAATGGATTTAAGGCAAAAGGTGACACTGTGTGCTCATTTGCATGTCATTTCCCAGAATCCCTTGCTGCAGTGGAAGCACTGTATGCTAGGTGATAATGGTGAAAAGCAGGGTTGCAGACCTGTCTAAGACATGTGAATGTGCTCACAAGTGATATTTTTATTTGCTATATGGTTTACGTGGAGGTTTTTTCGTCACCTTTTTCACCCACCATAACTTATCTAATGTATATCAATATATAAAAAGAGGGCACTCATAACATATGAAATGTAGAAAAGGTAGGAAAATAGTTAACTTCCAACGTGGTGCAAAAGCATTATCCCCCTCCCCTTTTTTGTTTTAGATTTTGTTTAAGGGCCTATTCTTGTAGCTTCGATAACTTTGCTGCTGTCTCGAATGATGTGGCATGTTCCCGCCAAACGGTTTGTCATTTGTGTTATCACTGTATTCAGAAAGAATCTGAAACCATCCTCAAACCGAGGCAGGAAAATCCCAAACCGATCGGCGTAGCAACAATGAGTTCTCAGTCTCTCTCAAAGTTCTCCCCATACGATCTGGCTGTAGCTGCATAGAGAGCTGCACAGAGCTGCACAGAGAGAGCCGCCTCTCCCTGCACAGCTCTCACAGGTGATTGCAGTGTTTTTATTTAAATGTTAATACCAGTGTACGGGAGCAGGGGGTCTCCGGAGCAGAACAGCATTAATTTCAAGTCCGGGAACCCCCTGCTTCCCGAGATACAGGCCGTGGTATGGGGTGCCCGTATCTCCTATGCATTTAAATGTCCCAGTCACGTGACTCTGGAGATTTAAACATTGCAAAGGGATACCGGCACCTGTAACTCGGGAAGCAGGGGGTCCCCGAGGCTGAAATCAATGCTGTTCAGCTCAGGAGACCCCCTGCTCCCGCACACTAGTATAATTTTTGTAAATAAAAACAGCTTGATTAACTTAACATCTAGCCGCTAAGGCAATGAAGGGGTTAAACCTGAGTACCATTTTTATTGGGGGCACAGGGAGTGGATGAGGGGGGTAGTTGCCCCAGGGTAGGTGGTTAGGGCTGCCGGGAAGGTTGCGGGAGGAGTTAACCCTTTCACTACCATAGCAGTGATAACCGCTATGGTAATGAAAGGGTTAACCACTCCCGCTACCCACCCAAGAGGCCTAACCACCCACCTTTGGGGCAACTACCCCTTCACCCAATCCCTCTACCACCAAGAAATGTTAAAAAAACACAACAACTCTACTACCCACCTCCTAAAATCCCAACAACCCCTCTCAACACATACAGTACATTAATGGGCAAAATTACTATAATCCACATATGGATAATAGCTAATTTGCCAATTCAACACATTATCCAGCCAGCATAAAGTAAATTAAACTTCTACTTACCCCTGCCAGGATGAAGGCTGTCCTCCACGTCCATGTCCTCCGTGGGCAGCAACAGTACAATAAAAATACAAACTAATGGCCCCTACACCCTTAATCACCTTAGTGGTTAGTAACCACAATAGTAATTGAGGTTAACCCCCTTCCCCCACTACCCACCTGTGTGGCCTAACCACCCTCCCCAGGGCAACTACCTCCACCCTCTACCCATTGATTGGCAAAGTGTTACATCATGCCCATATAATGTGGGCATGATTAGCCACTATGGCAGTCAATGGGCACCCTAAAAAAAATACAGCACCAAAAAGACACAACAATAAAAAAAACAAGCACCTAAAAAACACAAGAATTAAAAAAAAGGGTGTGTGTGCCGATCACGTGCATTTTAAATGAAACTTCTTTGTCTTTTGCCACAGAAATTGCATTTGTGATGGTGATGGTGATGTTTATATTAAAAATCAAAACACAGTTTCAGTGATAAAATGCAAAGAAGTTTGCTCGGCATATACCCTTTGTGTAGCTATTTGCACTTCTATATTTATATAAACATGAAAGATCTGAGCTAAACCCCTGCGAGGGGGAAAGATAAACTCAGTGGAAAGACCCCTATTACATGCACTCGTCTACCACAAAGGTCATCAAATCTATATCACAATGAGCCGTAAAGAGACAGAAGCAAGATACAAAGTAAGAAATGAATGAGTCCCTAACATATGAAGGTAAAATTAATCAATTTAAAATTGCAAATTTAATAGGTCCTTGGACTGATAAGATAAATGGGGACACTAAACACAGTAAACGTATAAATCCACTGGATGATACAAAGATACACCAAATTGTGGTGGATAAGACAATAAAAGTCCTTATGTCTGCTAGGTCAAGTAAATGCAACGATAATACTACATGCAATAAAGGCTCAAATGGCCAGACCTAGAAATGGACAACCGAGCCACATATAACCTGTCTCTGTAGGATAATAGAATAATAACCACACACTACAGACTAAAGACAATGAGAAATGCTAATGTCCTAGTAATCCCTGATGTCTAGGGCCACGTGGGAAGAACAATCAATAAAGTGATCGAAGTTAGTCCACCCTAGAGTACAATTAAACTATTTAGAGTGGTGTCTATGGGCTATACTGATCTGCTAAGATAACAGACAACAGATGTAGTATGTACCTGATATTAAAAGAGAGTTATCTTGAAATGAACCTCTCTTAAACTACCCTGTAACTATAGGGGGATCAAGTAAAAGCCAAGCAAAGTAGCCAAAGACAGTATAGGGGATGGGTAGCCTAATAGCCCCTATTCACTAAAACTACGTGGAGTAGACAGGCTGATATGTGAAATGTAGCTGATACACCCTGAAGTAATTAATCACTCCAAGGGGTGATGACTATGGGTCCTAAAGTATCAGATGAGGCTAATGCCTGATGGCAATGAGGAACAAATGTAAATAAACCTCTCTCTACAACCACCTACTATCCATAATTAGAAAATAAAATCAATGTGGCTCAGATAGGGAGATGGAGGTTCACGTAAGAAAAGCCAAAATGTTACAACAATAGTAATGATGCAACAGCCAGCCCGAACCAGAATAAATGCAAGCTCATTTGTAATGCATAATGTACCCGACATACATTTCGCTGGGGCGGCTTTGTCAAGGGTGTCACACCCTTGACATGCCGCCCCAGTGAAACGTACGTCAAGTACGTGGGCGCAATTCCGTCACTTTATCAGCACTCCTAGTCTACACGGGGACACTCTCCCTAACTCCAGCCTTAGCTAAGTGGCACTGCTATTTTATTGTGCTAAACATTATGCAATCCAAATGAGCTAACTTCGATCACTTTATTGATTGTTCTTCTCACATGGCTCTAGACATCCTTTTGACCACAGCACATCGCTTGCTGCTGCAGTTGCTTAGCTCACTGAAAAAAATATTCCTCTTCCTGCTGAGACTTTCCTGGGGCCCCATAGGTGTCATTCTCCTTCTCCTCATGATCATCATCATTCGACTTGAAGGGACAGTGTTTTGTGTGGCCAGGTTTTTCACACAATGAACATATCTGGTATGTTTCCTTTTCTGGGGCCATATACAGTAGAGACGCTCATTCCTGAAAGGACACTGTTTTATGTTGCCAGGCTCATTACACAAAAAACACATTGTTTCCAACATTTTTTTTACTTTCAGGTGTATTCTTCACCTTGACCTCTGGAGGCGCTATTGCATTGATACTTCACACCTTTCCCTGTGATTGCTGTAAGCTCAACTGGTAGTCATATACAGTGGGACAGACTTCACTCGCAGAGTCTGTATTTTACTTCGGCTGGGCAGCCATTTTAAATCCCTGCATTCTTTCTCAAACCCACAGTTTCCATTGCTCACTGCCTTTTGGACTGCCTGCATTCTCCACCAATTGTGATGCAGGGTATTTTGAAGCATATTCAAGGCAGGAAACTCTAGAGTTCATTGAACAGGGTTTCATTTACAGGGGATAGCCAAAACAACAATAGGTACGTTGGCCCCTTAAGGAAACTAAACCATAAAAGTAAAGCCTACTACCCTTTAGGAGACTGACTACACTGCAGTGCCCAAAACACACTTCCCTTTAGGGTTATACTCTATGCAACACAATCAAAAATATAGAAACAAAATGACCCTTACTAATGAGAATATTATTATTGAACTATTTAACTATATACTATTTACTATATATATTTTGTCACATTGGATGTAGCATTGGGCTTTTCTGTGTTTTGTTGTACTGTATACATTTGGCCACGCTCATGCATTCCTCTGCTCAGCGCCGGGCGCGCCCACGCCCTCCTGCACGCACACCTACACGCACGCCAGCCCCAGACGTTATGTGCATGCATTCCAAGCTTACAGAGCACATGCCTAACAGAGCACTTTTAACCACTGCTTCTGCAGTGAGGCGTCGCCCCCAAGCATCACACAGTTCCATGCAAATCAAGGATTACACTCAGCTGGGCTGTAACACCTCCCTCCTATCAGGGAGGACTCCTTGCAGTCCTCCAGGCCTGCCCCCTTTTCCCATTGGCCTGCCCAGCTTTATTATGCCTGTGCTTCCCATCACTCGTCGCTCGACATAGTTCTGGATGGAAGCATTTGACTATTCTCTCAGTGACTCCTCAGGTATTAACGTGGATTGGACGACTACCCCCCCTGGCTCTCGACTTTGGCACTACTTGGACTTCGTGACTTTTGGCATCCCTGATCTTGGCAACGGCAATAACTACTCCTCCTCTACAACCGGTACCGGCAAGTATTGTCTACCTTATTATACCTGGCCTGGCAACAATAACACCACACTCCGGACACGCTCCCTTTGCTGTGGGTGCGTGTATCCCTACGTCCCACCTCAGCACAGGGGACGGGTCTGGTCTGCGGGCAGCACCGGCGTAACATTATGTCGAGCCCACAAGACGCAGACCAGACCGAACTACAGCAGTTTCTCTCTAATCAGCTTCAGCAAAACCAGGCCATGGCAGATCAAATTGTGGCACTTACACGCCAAGTCGCAGTACTCAGACAGGGTACCGACCGCGAACCCGCCAGATGTAAGCCCCCATTCCGCAAGCGCAGTTAGCAGCTCAGATGTAAGGATTCCTCCTCCCAAGCCTTATGCAGGTGAACCGCAAGATTGTAGGGGTTTCCTAAACCAGTGTGAGGTGCAGTTTGAAATGGCCCCCCATCTCTACAATACTGATCGCAAGAAGGTAGCCTACATTTATAACCTCCTCACTGACAGCGCCCTGGCTTGGGCTTCCCCGGTTTGGGAGCGACGTTCTGACCTTACCCAAGATTACCCAGCATTTAAAGCCGAGTTTCAACGGGTATTCGATTCCCCCGCTCGTCGGGAGATGGCATCTGTTTCTCTCCTCCAGATCACGCAGGGACGGCGAATGGTGACGCAGTATGCAGTGGAATTCCGGACTCTAGCAGCCGAGACTAACTGAGGACAAGAGGCTCTCGTCTCCGTATTCTGGCAAGGCCTGGCAAATCCCATCAAGGACAAACTCTCTCGTCAATCCAGGCCGGATCAACTTGAGGTCCTGATTGATTTGGCCGTCCGAGTGGATCAACGCATCCAGGTACGCCGCTCAGAGCGTCAGCGCACTCGCTTCCATAACTTTCAAGTGCCGTTCTCCAGTACTCTCAGCAGCACTCCTGCTCCCTCCACTGCTACCACACCTCTTCGTCCTGCACTGGAGTTGCCAGAGCCAATGCAATTGGGGGTACAACGCATCCGCACACCGATACGGCAATTCCGCCACGCCGGGGGATTGTGTTTCTACTGCGGATCCATGGAACATCTGGTTCGGGAGTGTCCATTGTGTCCGGGAAACGGGAATCACCCAGTGAGTACAGAGGGGCTCTCCCTGGGTGTAATGTCTCCACGTCCCCTTCATAAAAATGAACTCCCTAAGAAACTTACATTTCCAGTCTTCCTTTCAGATGATAAGTTCAAGACTTCTACCGCCGCTTTCATTGACTCAGGAGCTGGAGGACACTTCGTGGATCTAGAATTTGCCAGGGTTAATCGCATACCACTAGTGAGAAAGAAGGTTCCCATCGCACTCGTCGGTATCGATGGACGTCCTCTTACCCCGGCCCACATCTCCTTAGAGACGGCTCCCTTGCTTCTGTCTTCACATCTGCACAAGGAGACCTTAGTTCTCGATGCCATTCACGCTCCTGGGATACCCATCACCCTTGGTCTTCCTTGGCTACAGCTCAACAATCCTCTCATTGACTGGACTTCCTCCGCTCCCATTTCCTGGAGGCCGAGGTCAGGCGAGACCCATCAACTGCTGGCCAATACCTCTGTTCCCGAAGTTATTCTACCTTCCGTTTACCATCAATTCCGGGACGTTTTCAATAAGGTACAGTCAGACCTCTTGCCGCCACACAGGACTTACAATTGTCCAATCGATCTAGTTCCTGGTTACTCCCTACCCAAGTCCAAGACCTACCCCTTGTCGTTACCAGAATCTCACGCTATGGATGAATATATCCAGGAGAATCTCAAGAAAGGCTTTATTCGTCACTCCAATTCCCCAGCAGGGGCTGTATTTTTCTTCGTCAAGAAAAAGGATGGGTCGTTGAGGCCTTGCATCGACTACAGGGGTTTAAACCACATCACTATTAAAAATCGTTACCCCCTTCCCCTTATTACCGAACTGTTCGATAAATTACAGGGGGCCAAGATTTTTTCCAAGTTGGATCTACGTGGTGCCTACTGTATAACCTGGTGCGCATCAGGAAGGGGGATGAATGGAAGACGGCCTTCAACACGCGTAGTGGACACTACGAATATCTGGTAATGCCTTTTCGGCTTATGTAATGCTCCCGCTGTCTTCCAGGATTTCATCAACAACGTCTTTCGTAAGGTACTCAATATTTTTGTTATTGTATACTTGGATGATATCCTGATTTTTTCCAAAGAACTCCAGGACCATATACGCCACACCTCCTACATCCTTTCCCGTCTCCGTGAACACCATTTGTACGCCAAACTGGAGAAGTGCACCTTTCATACGACCTCTACTCCGTTCCTGGGGTATATCATTTCTGATGAGGGGTTTATGATGGACTCCGATAAACTTCAAGCGGTCACTGAATGGCCAAGACCCAACTCTCTCAAGGCCATACAACGTTTTTTAGGGTTCGCTAATTATTATCGTAAGTTTATACGGAGTTTTTCCACCATTGTGGCACCCCTTACTGCGCTCACCAAAAAAGGAGCTGATCCTTCTGCTTGGTCATCCGAGGCCATCTCCGCCTTCGAGACACTCAAGGAAGCCTTTATATCCGCACCTATTCTCCGTCATCCCGACATTGAACTTCCCTTAGTCCTGGAGGTCAACGCTTCTGATTGCGGCGCAGGTGCCGTTCTTTCTCAGAGACCCACGCCCCAAGATAAGTTACATCCCTGTGCATATTTTTCCAAGAAATTCTCGTCTGCCGAGAGGAACTATGACGTGGGTAACAGGGAACTTCTGGCCGTGAAGATGGCTCTTCAAGAGTGGAGACACCTGCTGGAGGGGTCGAAAGAGCCGTTTACTATTCTCACGGACCACAAGAACCTTCTTTATATAGATAACGCTCGACGCCTTGGTCCACGACAGGCTCGTTGGGCTCTTTTTTTTCTCGATTCGATTTTTACCTGTCCTATATCCCCGGGACCAAGAACGTAAAGGCAGACGCACTCTCCCGTATACATTCTTCTGAAGAGAGGCCAGAGGAATCGTTGGAGACTATCCTTCCACATGAGAGGATTCTCGCCACGTCTACTTTCAAGAATCTTGACAAGATTTTGCACTCCCAGAGACGCATTCCCAAGGACTTGGTCGTTCCCGACAACAAACTCTTTGTACCATCCAAATTTGTTCCAGAGGTCCTGTCTTGGGGTCACTCCTCTAAATCTGCAGGTCATCCAGGTTTTAAGAAGACTACTGATCTCATTCGTCGGAATTTGTGGTGGCCAAGGTTGTCTCAAGATATTCTGGAGTTTACCCGCTCATGCCCCACGTGCGCTCAAAGCAAGACTCTCCGTCAAAAGCCTCAGGGTTTTCTGTTACCCCTTCCAGTTCCCGACCGCCCCTGGTCCCACATTTCTATGGACTTCATCGTGGAGTTGCCCAGGTCCAGAGGAATGAACACTATCTTGGTGGTCGTGGACAGGTTCTCGAAGATGTCCCATTTCATTCCACTTAAAGGATTACCCACCTCCCCCGCCCTTGCTGATATCTTTACGGAGCAGATTTTCCGGATTCATGGGATCCCTTCGTCCATTGTTTCTGACAGAGGTTCTCAGTTCGTATCCAAATTTTGGAGAGCTTTCACGAAGAGATTGGATATCTCTTCTTCCTTCTCTTCCGCCTATCATCCTCAGTCCAATGGACAAACGGAGAGAATCAATCAATCCCTGGAGAAGTACCTGAGATGTTTTATATCCGATTTCCAGGATGATTGGGCTCAACTCCTCTCTTGGGCAGAGTATGCCGTCAATTCTGCAAAAAACGAGTCCACCCGACTCCCGAGTCACCCTTCTATATAAATTATGGGTTCCACCCTCCCTGTCTTCCCATCCCAACATTCCTTCTGGAGTACCAGCCGTAGATGAACGCATTTCTTCCCTCCAAACCGCATGGTCCAGGATTCAGTCTACCCTTCTCAACTCCTCCCGCAGATCGAAACTACAGGCCGATCGTCGTCGTCGTTTGGCGCCCAGTTACAAACCAGGGGATTTGGTATGGCTCTCCTCTAGGAATATCCACCTCAAGGTACCATCTCCTAAACTGGCACCTAAGTTCCTGGGACCCTTCCCTATTTGTGAACAAATCAATCCTGTGGCATTCCGGCTCCAACTACCACCCAGTATGAAGATTCCCAATGTCTTTCATGTGTCCCTTTTAAAACCATTCATCTCCAGTCACTTCTTTCCGGATCAGACTCATAAACCGGATCCCATTACTGTACAAAATAATGAGGAATACGAAGTTCACTCTCTTTTGGATTCTCGCCTATCCAGGGGTCAGCTCCAGTTCTTGGTGCAGTGGAAGGGCTTTGGCCCTGAAGAGAGATCCTGGGTACCTTCAAAGGACATTCATGCTCCGGCCCTTCTTAAGTCCTTCAGAAAAAAGTTTCCAGAGAAACCGTTCTTGGACCGTCCTGAGGCCGTTCCTGAAGAGGGGGGTACTGTCAGGAATCGGCGTTCTCCTCGCTTCCCACACAGAGCACTCCCTCTCCGCAGGGAGCCCCGGGACACACAAAACAATCGTGCCTTACCGGCCTCCACGGCTCCTTGCCCCTGCCGCCGTCGCGGGATCACTCCCCTCGGCGATTCCTCTGCTCAGCGCCGGGCGCGCCCACGCCCTCCTGCACGCACACCTACATACACGCCAGCCCCAGATGTTATGTGCATGCATTCCCAGCTTACAGAGCACACGCCTAACAGAGCACTTTTAACCACTGCTTCTGCAGTGAGGCGTCGCCCCCAAGCATCACACAGTTCCATGCAAATCAAGGATTACACTCAGCTGGGCTGTAACACCTCCCTCCTATCAGGGAGGACTCCTTGCAGTCCTCCAGGCCTGCCCCCTTTTCCCATTGGCCTGCCCAGCTTTATTATGCCTGTGCTTCCCATCACTCGTCGCTCGACATAGTTCTGGATGGAAGCATTTGACTATTCTCTCAGTGACTCCTCAGGTATTGACACGGATTGGACGACTACCCCCTCTGGCTCTCGATTTTGGCACTACTTGGACTTCGTGACTTCTGGCATCCCTGATCTTGGCAATGGCAATAACTACTCCTCCTCTACTACCGGTACCGGCAAGTATTGTCTACCTTATTATACCTGGCCTGGCAACAATAACACCACACTCCGGACATGCTCCCTTTGCTGCGGGTGCGTGTATCCCTACGTCCCACCTCAGCACAGGGGACGGGTCTGGTCTGCGGGCAGCACCGGCATAACACACAGGAGGCCAGTGCTTTTAACACAAAAATTACCCGGATCTTTTGATTGAACAAAACATGAGATAAAATAAATTGTAGCTTATTTACACAAGAAACACACACAGCTTGAAGTACAAAATATTATGAATAAACACTTACTGGGATGGGGCAAAACGAAATAAAATGTCCACGGAACTAAATCCACAGAAATCAAGTCTCTAGGCACAAATTCCCAGGAGCGGGGTTGATGTGCAAAAAGAGCCGTGTAACAGTCCTTGGCTAGGGGTGCCGCTCGCAACCCCTGTATCTCCGCCGAAAGTAGTTTTTTTGTTTCCCCTTTTCAGGATTTGTTCGGGAATCCTTAGTTCTAACGAACTTTTGAAGCAAGGCAAAATCTTAGTTACCATGGAATTTCTTGTACTGCACGATGTAGCTCTGCTGAATCTTAGGTGAATCTACCTCCCTTTCGGCTGCACGCGACTTTAACGACACACAAAGTCTATTCTTACACTGTGCAGCCGATCACTGCGTGGGAATTAATAATCCCACCTATTGGCACGTCTCCCAGTACTTCAGGGAGCCGGGCAGAGGCTTCAAGGTATGCCACGGTCATACGCTAACTTCGCACCTGAGCCGCTTAGCATACCTAACCAAGCCCCCTGCCCTGACGACCTGAAGTCTACCCCTCCCCTGACATATGGATAGTTGCCAGGCACGACTGTTTATCCTTTCCGGCATGTAACACTTTTAAATGTCGGTACCTTTTTAAGTCCAGACTTTCCTAGACACTTTGGAGTCGTCTCAGTATGGTGTCTTAGAAGTCCGCACTTAAGATATGCATGGGTTACTCACCGGAATGGCCGGTCATATACTGAGCTTGCTAATTCCCAAAGTATCCGCTGCCTCGTCTGCCTGAATGTAAATGTCCCTGCTCTTTATAATTTTAAAACCCAAAAAGAGGGGGACGTTCATTTATTATTTTCCCCAAAAGTTAACAACACCTAAACCATGGCTGCCTTACTTTTGTGACCCCAGCAGTACCCACACCAATTTTCATCTTTCCCGCATGTTCCTAACTCAAGTTAGCTATCTAATAATGTGTGGTCTGCGGTTTAAACTTTCTTCCTGTCTGTGGATTGGCAGTGACTCATTGTAGCAAGGCCTGGAGCAAAGACATGACCGCAGCCATACTTATCCAATTAACCTGTGGTTTAGGCCGTGATTCAGTGTAGCAATGCGCGGAACTACCCTAACCGCCACTGCACTTATCCAATTAACCTGCGGTTTAGGCCGTGACTCAGTGTAGCAATGCACGGAGCTAACCTAACCGCAACCTACTTATCCAATTGACCTAAATACAGTGATGTGGTAAGTGTGGTTGCAACTCTCGGACCCAATGCATTAACGGTGACCGCAGTCCTTTAATGTAGCTTGTTTCAATGCGTGTGGTTCGCTTATCCCTAGCCGGACACACACAGATAATTCTAATGTATTTACAGGCTCTCAACCTGCAGTGGGCTGCAGAACTAACACTTCACAGTTACAATATGACTCAGGGGCACCCAGCCGAGCATAATACCTTTATTTACTGGCCTGGGTACCCTCTCACCATCACAAATGTTCTTTAACTGATACCACGATACGGCACCAGTCTAGGACAGTAGAAATAGATTCCGGACATAAGGCAGAATTCAAAAGCAAGCTGGCAGAGGCTTTGCAAGACCTGAGCAAGAGTTACATTTTGTGCTAAATTGGAGCCTGAAAATATGAAGTTAGAGAAAGAGATTCCAAAGCTAAAAGAGATACGTTGGTCACAAAAGGAGACCACGGAAAGTGAACTCAATGCCCTCACTGATTTTTATGAAGAGCCTGATGGACTGGTTGCTGGTCCCTTTGCCGTCACTGTGGGGACAAGTACTTGACCTGTCAATAGACCACAAGAAGGCCACCTCGAGTTGGCTTTCCATGAAGGACATCCTGCTGATCCGGGAAAGTCAGACGGAGGACCTCCCTGGAGAGGGGAGAGCAATATCAGGAATAGCCCTGACATATTTTCCTAGTTCTCCCTCTCCCCTTCTGTTCCTTGTCTGTCCACTGGGTATACTGCTGTTTTCTGTCTGCTCTGGGGTTCCTCTGTCTGTCTATCTTCTATTGGTGCTCCTGTCCTCTGTCCTTATAGTTTCCTGTTCCTCTCTGGCCTTTGTCTTGAGTCCAGACTCCTTCTGCCATGCCCTGATTTGCCTCCAAAAAATCAGGGGAGCTCGTCTCGCAGTCATGAAAAATAAAGAACATTACACAGTGCAATAATGTCATTAATTAAGTGCAAACAAAAAGCTCAAAAGTGACTACTCACAATAAAGTAGTTAAATTCGGGCAGTCATCCAACTTAAGTGGTGGATGCACCCTGTGTACACAGCAGCCACCAGCCCCCAACCTCCAAGGAAAACAGAAGAAAAGAGACCATATAGTGTAGATGTAGATGGTAATATATTAATAACAGCCTGCATTTTTTGAATCCCTGTTTTTAATATATTACCATCTACACTATATGGTCTCTTTTCTTCTGTTTTCCTTGGAGGTTGGGGGCTGGTGCCTGCTGTGTACACAGGGTGCATCCACCCCTTAAGTTGGATGACTGCCCGAATTTAACTACTTTATTGTGAGTAGTCACTTTTGAGCTTTTTGTTTGCACTTAATTAATGACATTATTGCACTATGTAATGTTCTTTATTTTTCATGACTGCGAGACGAGCTCCCCTGATTTTTTGGAGGATCACCTGATGCAAGACGAGTGAAACAGTCTTATTCAAGGGTTGTAGTTGTTTTCTAAGTCCTTTTTATACACTATTTTTTGTTATCACAACAATTTATTTCACGCACAACAAGATTGTCACGATTTTTTGTTGCACTTATGAGTAGGTTTATTGTGAATTGCCACATTTAGGGTTTGTTTAGAGCGCTATTGTTATTTTTTTCACTTAATGCCCTGATTTGCTTCTGTTTCTATTCCTGTTTAGTCCTGTACATATTAAAGGTCCTTGCTAGTGATCTGGTTTGTCCCCATTTATTTCCTGCATGTGAGTCCCTAGTCTCAGTTCCTTATCCCCTGCCCTGCTCCTGCCTTCCTGTTGCCGACCCGTCCAGATCCCGATGATTCTGCTTTCCGCCTGCCACTAACCCCTGCCTGGCCATCAAGGTCCTACCTGCTCCTGGAGTCCAACATGACACAGTCATTCTCCCTCCAACAGAGGTAAAAGAGAAGTGTCACGGTTTAGTGTTAGGACCTGCAAATTTGGTTATACCTTTACGTGACTTAGTAATTTGCTTTCTATACATATACTATATAGATTTTGTTGCATGACTAAATCTATTACAATATAGCTGCACTTATTAGTCACAAACACAGGCGAACATGAGCTTGTCATTTATCCTGATTACTTTTTCCGGCTTGTGTTTTATTTATTTTATTCAACACAGCTTTTGATCCTTGATTGTAATGGGTATAAATACAAGAGCCCTGGTGCCTGTGACGTTAACCCCTGATGAAGCACATGAGTGCAAAACGCGAAGAGGTCGGCACTTTCACCTAACATGTCATCACGCATGGCTCCCTCAGCTGTAGTGCCGGTCAGCTGTTTCTTTCCCTGCTCCCGAGTAGCAAAGCGCTTGTGCGTGCAAAGCTACGAGTGCTTCCATCTACATGCGGTAGCAGGAAATTAAACAGCGAGGCAGTTACTTTGTATCCTTGCACGCTGAGCAGCCAGCTCATCGTGCTTGCAAGGCTGAGGTGGTGCCTTAAAGGAGAAGCTGAACCAGCTGTGCCTTTGTGGGGTTCCCTAAGGTCTGCGGGTGCTGCGAGCAGACAGTCGTGGACTTGGTGCACCAGGTTCATACTGCACAGACTGTCAGCTCTCATCCTGGACCATTGGAACTCCGTTTTACCTTTTTAAATGTAAGTTTCTGTATATGTGTGTGTATTTACTAATACATATATTTCCACTCATTTTTGGTGCGCTGTGTCTTTGCCTTTCTCGTTTTTGAAGATCCTTCTGGATTTCGGTGAGGAAACGAAGCACCCACCTGAGACACATGCTGCAAGGAAGTGGATGGGACTGCTTTAAGAATTTATATCAAAACATTTTCAACTACCGGTGCATCCGTTTGCACGATTGGGATCTCTCTCTCTCTTTCTCTGTCTCTCTGTGAAAAAGAAAGTACACCCTCTTTGAATTCTATGGTTTTACATATCAGGACATAATAACAATCATCTGTTCCTTAGCAGGTCTTAAAATTATGTAAATACAACCTCAGATGAACAACAACACATGACATATTACGTGTAACTCTCTTCTATTTTTGGCACATTAAATCGTTTTTTTTATCATCTCCCTTGTCGCTTTCTGAATTTGTGGTGCAGCGTTTTTTCTGGGATTTCTGCCTTGTCTACTTTACTAAAAAAAATGAATATAATGTTTTATATTTCATTTGAGATCTACTATAGGAAAATGTCGATATACTCTTGATTTAAAATATCTAATCCACATTGCACAGCGAATACAATTAGAAATTGTATCAAAGGCAATGTTAGAATGCTAGTGTGTAATATATATTTGCATTACATTAGATTGAAACATTAATAGTATCAGATATACGACTCATTGCTTTCGTCTTCGTATAGTTAAATTCAAAATAGGAGCATTATAAATTGATTTGCAACACCATATGATTTGGAAAAGCAATTAGGCTATTATGCCTCATCTTCTCTGAAATATCTTCCTTTTTGGCGTGATTTCAAGTTGGGAATCACAGGATTAAAATTGTCTGTAACTCATATATTAATCATCACCCGCATGTAAGATTATATGGATAGTTTATTGAACAAATTGTCAATGAATTATTCATGAAGAAGGGTATTTAAACCTGCCCATAGGGGAGTAGCTATCACGGTTTCCTGAGGAAGCAAACAACTTTTGCCAAATCGGTTGAGAAAGACCATGACATTTGTTTTGGGGAATTCAAACGAGCCGCCGTAGGATGTGATGCTCTATGCGAGGCTCCGACCAGCTGATGATGTAGCTCAGAAGCCGAGTGCAGAAGTGGGGACTTCCTGCCAGCTGGAGACTTTGGAGAAGCACTGTGTGGTCCAGGACTCGCTGTCTATCCCGTTTTATCTTCCCGTACTAACTTAATTGTAATTGCGGATTTGCTATTATTACTTTATTATAAAAACTATTTTTTACACATACATTTCTCTGTGTAATTATACTTGTTGGGGTGAGGATACTACTCTAGATACAACCATATATACAGTATCCTATATACTATATATCTGATTGTATCTAGAGCAGTGCCCTTACTACATTTGGGTTGCTCCTCTCATGCAACTTGTTGAAACTTTTCATCCATGACATTTCTTGGGCCCTCTCTGCCTGAGAGCAGTGACATCACCCACTCTCCAAATATGAGCACAGGGTGTCCTGCATAATTTTGCCCTCACCTTTGACAAGCGAAATGGTTATCACCTAGTTGTGAGGCCCGGTCTGCATATTCAATGGGGTGAGTCATAGCCCCTTTGATCAGCATATTGTCTCACCTCTGGTGTTACTTATCCATAGTGGTCGGGAAGTGTAGGACATCACAAAAGGACTTTAAGTGTTCTCCCCTTGCATACACTTAACCCATCAAAGCTCCATTTGGTGAGTTTTGCCCTGTATTATAACTTATAGCAAAAACATTGACAAGTTCTAAAATACATTTTCCAGTGAAGGAAGTGTTTTTTAGGGCAGGGAACACAGGATTATACACACAATACAGTTAACCCTTTCCCTCCTAAGATGATTTAGGGGACACACCGTTTAAAATGCATTGCAGCTGGGAAATTCAGCTGCAATCTGGGACAAATACAGATGGTGAAGGGGAATGCAAGTTATTACCCACAGTTTACACATTAAAGCCTTAAGTCCCAACACTATTTTGGCGATCGATCGTCACAAGAAAGAGTACAAATTATGAGAGCATTTAGAAAGTCATGTTCTCACAGTTACAAGGTTGTAATTGTTTTTGAAGTGCAAAATCCAGATCTTCCTGTAGTATTCAACTCCAATTCTAACTCCAGTATTAATTCCACAGACACTTTATGTGACACTTTGGGGTGGCACAGCCATATGGCTCACAGCCAAGATATACTCACTTAAATACTCTAACACACATTCACTTGACTAACAATTAAGGGAGGGGTCTGCCTATTCAGCTCATACCAGGTAATTGTTAATTAAAGATCAATATGGGCTTCAATTTGATAGAAGGGTTCCAATCAAACAAACATACAAGGTAGTTGTTAATTAAAGATCAATAGCAGATGGGCTTCAATTTGATATAAGGGTTCCAATCAAACAAACATACCTGTGTGAGGAAATTAAATCAGAATGTTAGTCCATATTATTCAGTATGAATCCAGGTTTAAGGATATTAAAAGATGTAGAGAGCATCCACAGATGATAATTCCAGTATTAAATCCACAGACACTTTATGCGACACTTTGGGGTGACACAGCCATGTGATCACCCATTGTTGTGGGAGCTGATACTACTACTTGTCTGTGCCTATTCATAACAAGATATTTGTATATTTTGGACAATGCAGTCCAATTCTATCTACCAATACAACAGCGTGCAGTAAATAGTGCAGTATTCAGTGATTCTCTAATCACCTTCTTTGTTTTATTCATGGTTATATGCTTCCCCTATATGCACCTGTTGAATTTATTGATATGATTCAAGCATGGTGAGCGGTGTGGTCCAATTGTAGTGTTTGGGGTGAGAATACACCACATCACATTTGGAGAGGTCCTCACATCGGTATATACGAGGGCTACATTTCCACTGATCCATTCCGTGAGATCTAGGGGGGAAGGAGACAGATGGATACACATCCTCAAAAGAAACCTTTGAGTGCCAGTTATCCTCACTGGACGAATGAGTTGTGGCATTAGCCACTTAAAAATACACTATTAATTGATCACTACTCATACACATTTGCACTAGATGTCTTTTTTTCTATTTTATGCACATGATTTCGCGCTGCCTGAACAACGTTACCAAAATGTTAGGGAACCAGGAAGATTTTTTAGATAAGAAAATGTTTTAACTCCCACTCTATGTTTATACCCTTTAGGGTAAGTTTCCCGAGGGTATATATCTGTAAACTCTTTGATTTAATATAGTTTCTCTATATAGTTGCCACCCCTGATGGATAATGGGATATGTTCCAAGGCACAAAAAGAGAATGTGCTTTGGGAATCTAAAGAGCACATAGAGAAGTGCATAGACACTGGGTATCTATCATCTCTGTTCTTAATAGATCTCAGATGTTTCGTAATTCACTCATTTGACCTATATTGAGTTTTACTATCTATAAGAAACCTATCCACCACTGGTTCTCTGTATTCCCAGCGCTATGGTTACAATTACCTAACTACTATGTGAGTCCATGTAACTATAGAAGGGTTACCACAACACCATATCTGCATCCAGACCCCACCACTGGGGATTTTAAAGATATATCACAGTAAATTTTATTCACAACGCTAGTTATATATGTAAATTAAGTTTGATTTTTTTTTTGTTCCCTAGAGGTGCTCTTGCTGTGACTAGAAATTCTTATTCTGTGGTTATTGATACCCATGTCAGCTATACTATTCTGATATACAGCCTAGGTGTTTTACATCAATTAATACTATGACATTTGGAGACCGAATGTTCTGACTGTACTTACAATGATATATTTGGGATGAGTGCATGTGACGGTAGGGGGTAACCAGGCTGTACAATAAAGGTTAAGCCCATCTGGTTACCCCTGAAACCCGTGGCTCCCTGGCAGCTACATAGCACCATAAGCCAGGGGCCATGTACTATAAAAGTGACTGCTGCTTTTCCATTCTTCATGTTCCCTTTGCCCCAGACTCATGAAACTTTCTAAGTGTAAGTTTTAGGTGGGATATTTTAGGTAGAAATACAATTGTTTTGTTTGCAGGAGTTTCGGGGGCCAAAGTTACCGGTACGCGGATTGAATTACACCGGTCCTGCCCAGTGTGCCACAGACTCCTGGTTTTCGAGCCCAAATATCCCAGTCCCAGTTCCCTCACAGATATGGGTCTCCCCAAGCTATATTATGCATTAAACTATATTTTATTATGTTTGGTGCATTTACTATAAATGTCTATTCAGTCAGCCTGGGCATCCACCTTGGTGCAGGGAAGTCTGGATAGACATCGGAATTCAAATGAGGGAGGATGTCCAAAGGTGACAAAAGTTTGGTGGGTGAGGAAGGGCGATTGTCCAGGTCCGGAGAACAAAGGGCACCCTGTGGGGACACTTTTTGAGTCTGCCAGACCTGGATGAGCCTGCTCAGCGGGTGGCAATGTTAGCCGGGGAGATGCAGCACGTAGGCGCCTCTCCCATTGGCTAATTCATATTTCCCGCCCACCCGGCTTAGCACGCCTCCTCCACTGACGTCAGCCAGTGGCTGGTGGGAGTGAATTCCTACGCTCTGATTGGTCGCTCCTCTTACTTTCATGCTGAGGATAGCTCAGCGGAAGGTATGTAAGGCGATACCACAGTCAGAACCAGCTGATCTTGTGGCTTGAGTCAATGAATCGCGGGCGGGCTTTTCAAAGTTGCTCTGTGACGAATAGCAGAGCAACCAGCTTCATTTTTGAGCTAAGAATGCCTGCCCTGCAGAGACTAAGGCCTTGTTCAGAGTGCCTGCTTTGCGACGTGCGCGTGCACGTCCGAAACAAAGTGTTTAAACTCAATAGCGGTTGTCAGGGTAGAAGCTACCCTGTCGCCGAATTACGGAGTTGACGCTTGCTACAGTTTGCATAAACAACTCAAGTTGTTTTTTCAAGCTGCAGCAGCGTCACTGGTACTTCGTTAGCTAATCAAATCATTCTTGAAAATGATTTGAACAAAGCAACACCCATCACTAAGCTGAGATCTGTAGACCCGCCTCCTGAATACTTGAAAAGGTCTGCTGGGGATGATGTACACACATCGCCCATCAGACTGACACGCGGACGCGCGTCCTCCACCTCCTGTCTCTGCCACCCTGAACGGAGCCTGAAACTGGTTCTATAGTGCGGGCGCGCGCAACACCGTGCACGCGGCAGTTTTAGTTGGCTGAGGATAGCAAGCCATTCTATAATAGGGCCGCGCACGGCAGGGAGCTTGGAGCGGACCGACGAGGGAGAAGAAATGAATGATTTTGCGCTGCTACCGGCGCTGTAATGTATGTATGTGTGTGTATATGTGTCAAAGTTAAATAAATAAAAAATATTTTTATTACATTTTTTTTATTTTAAAAATATTATTTAATACATAATTCACAATCTATACACACAAATACACACACACACACAGGACCTTCACTCGCAGCATACACACGAAAAGCATGCGGCACGTGCACGGCCGCACACAGTATAGAACGGCCCTAAGTCACACATTCTCGTTTTAGAACGTAGCGGCCGCGGCTAAGGATTTTAACCGAAAAGAGGACCAGGAAGCCCAGGTGGATATCCCGGTCAGGGTAAGCCTTCCGAAGCAGGCGCCCTGCACCTATTTGAGCCTAGTTTTGACCCCAAGTGTGTATTTCGGCGGTATTTTGTGTATTCATTGTGTGTACGCAGGTTTACCTCGAAAAAAAATAATTTTGTTTTACCTAATGAATGATCCCGGTATAAATTTGTAAAAAGTGCTGGTCTCCCGTAACAGTGCAATATCAGGGAAACTTTTTTTGATCCCCTTTGGATCATATTCTATGTATATGTTCAATATTTTCCCTTGTGCATAACCTATCAATCAATAACATCACTAAGGCTGAGCTCAAACAGAAAGCTACCTTGTTGCGCCTGTCTGCTGAGCGATGTGTGCTCATCCCCAGCAGACAGAATGACACGATTGGAGGCGGGACTTAAAAAAAAATTAAATAAAAAAAAACTTTGTGTTTGTGATTGGCTGGCGGGGGTTGTTTTCAGTTTGAAAACTCCCATAGAATACAGCGAAAGCGCGCGCACACCTCGCATCGCTTTCTGTCTGAACAAGGCCTAAGGCTGCGGTCCCAGTAACTGCCACAGCGCACGTGCGTATAAGCACCGCCCCTCAACGGGGCTGGGCCCAGTACTCACCTTCCCGCTGAAGGTGCAGCTGCGCCGTACTGCAAGTTTTTTTTAAACTCAATGAAATTGAGTTTAGACCTTGCGACGGAGGCGTGGCCACGCCCCCACCGGCGGTTCACCCAATGAGGGCGAACCAGCCGCGTGACATGATGGCCACGCCCCCGCAAATCCCCGACCACGCCCTCTCCTGAAGACCGCAGATAGCGGTTAGCGCTGTGCACGCCCCACCCCCCCGCCGGGCGCACGTGTCACAGTGATGACTGGGACCGCAGCCTAAGGTTGAGCAACTAATTTTACAATTGTTTTTGCACCATCTTTGTTTGACACCATACTTTAGTAAGTATTCACATTGTATTGTTACAGTTCAGGCTTTCAAAAATAGTTAGTTTACGTGTACAATGACAGTGATCGCCTACTAAATGGTTTCATGTACTATGATGCATTTACATCTGAACAAACAATTTTTAATTGAGTCAATTATCCTCTTCGTCTGCGACAGCCTCAGTGGATAAAATGACGCATTTGAAAAAAACGCACGACCAACGGGGCGGGGCACAATTCCATCACGTGATATAAACTACCCAATAGTAACTAGCGCTGTTTTAGCCCCGTGACGGCAGCTTGAAGCGGTGTCAGCCATCTTGGAGCCGGGAGGAGCACAATTCACTTCTTTGCTCTCTTCGTAAATACCTCTAACTACGATCGACACATAACATACAGCAGCGATCGTGGTGAACCAGTGGGAGAGCATTGTGCCGTCCAAATAGCTCTCTGGGTTTGGACGGTCCGATCGAACCGATCGGGCGGGAACATTTAAAAAAAAAAACACCTCTACGCAATGGTGCAATCTTGTTCAGCCTACGGCTGTAAGAACCGCTATGACAAGGATAAAGCCGTCTCCTTCCACAAGTAAGTTATGTGCTGGCAGTATCTTCTTTTTTTTTTTTAGCTCGCCATCCTTGGGTTCCGATGGCGGAAAGAGTACTGCGCATGCGCAAGCTTTAATAACCGCCGAGCGCACGAGCAGAAAGCGAAGCACGGGAACTGCGCGTGTGCGAGTTCCACTAGTGCGCGCGCGAGATCGGAACGTTTGCTGCTGAGGAGAGGCACATGGCAGGCGCGCACGCGGCTTGGGAGCGCGCCCTCGTGAACTTGTCCATCCTATTAAAAAAAAAAAAAAAAAAAACGATTGCAAAGTGTTTACAAAATGTGAAGCGCGCGCTTGCCTGTCTGTTGTTTTATCAATGAATCTGAGAAAATATATTTAATTAGAACAGCATATTTTAAATGGCAACACTGAGCAGTACACGTTAATTCGTCCTTTAATGTGGGATACAGCAGTGTGCAAGCAATTCAGCGCACTATGAAGTTACCAGAATCAAATTTGAAAAACTAAGGTCGCGCTTATAGTGCCGTAGCCACAGGCGAAAGTTATATTTTGCTGGGCGTCGTTGTCGCGGGTTTCCAGGCTTTTGATTGGTTCAAGGGCTGTCACATGAGGCAACAGCCCTTGAAAAATCAAATTTTGGCGGTTACCAGTTTTCGCTCCGTCGCATTGTCGCCGTCGCGCTTACTATAGGCGCACGCGGCGGCAATGTGTTTGTTTTCGGGCGACGTCGGCGGCACTATAAGCACGGCCTAAGGCTAAGTCCCCAGTACATTATACAGCGCATGCCAAAGCGTGCGCTGCACGAACAAGTACCCCCCCACCCCCTCGCAATCTCCTTCATCTCACTGCAGATCGCGGTTTCCACGTGCTGCCACCCCACCAGGCGCGCGTGCTACGATGCAGACTGGGACCGTGGCCTTAGGCTTGTTATATAGCTCTCGCTTTTGCGCATAACCGGCATTGCGCGTGCGCTTCTAGAGTGCAAGCGGTGACATGCGCGGTTAGGGGGCGTAACTCTGACGTCACAGCGTTAGGCGCACTGTGATTGGCTCACGGCGTGGCAGCAGCAGCGCGAAAAGAAGCATTTTAAAATTATGTTTACAAAATGTTACCATGTAGCAATGTTTTCCTGTATTTTATGTTTTTAAGTATCTACTTCTGTGAATAATGTTTTATGCTATAGCAACAGTTTTCAAGAATTGTACTTAGACATAATCTTCTTTTTAAAGGTTTCCTCTTACTCGACCTCTTCTCTGTAAAAAATGGGAAGCAGCTATAAGGAGGATAGACTTTAAACCAACCAAGTACAGTAGTATCTGCTCAGACCATTTCACGCCTGATTGCTTTAAAAGAGAATGTAACAATAAGCTCCTTAAAGATAATGCAGCTCCAACAGTATTCTCCTACGCGGAGTCAAGAAGGAAGGTAAGACCAACGTATACAAAACATTCATTTATTTCTTTTCCTACCAAGATATTGCAGTGTTACATTTCTAATGAGTCCAACAGAACAGTGATGAAATATTATTTTTCAACAGGTAGGGATATAATAGTTTTGATAGGTAATTATTTTCAATAATTTGTGCATCAAGTCACTCGGATGTCATTTACATGTATTTGAGATGTCTTCTTGAAAGCTGCTTATTATGATCAATTGATATCGTGCCAACATAGGCCTCAGTGTAGTACAATGGGGTGTGAAGAGAATAACGGTACATTAACAAACATTGTTGGAGAATGTAAGAGGCCCCACTCGGTGAAGGAATACATTTTCAGTTGGTCCAATAAACGGCATTGATTTGCAAGGCTTTAGCTTTTTGTTGCGGCCTGTAAAAAAAAAATATATATATATATCTAAAGATCACACATTAGTTAAGTTATTGTGGGTAAAAAAAGTGACAAAAACCCCTCCAACGTAAAGCATATATCAAATGGAAATATTACTGTGAGCTCATTTGCATGTCTTAGACAGGTCTGCAACCCTGCCTTTCACCACTATCACCCAGCATACAGTGCTTCCACTGCAGCAAGGGATTCTGGGAAATGACAATGAAATGAGCACACAGTGCCATTGCAAAGCCAGTATAACCAGCCTCACACTGATGAGACCCTAAACGTCGAAATAGCTGTCTGTGGGTAGGTTTACTGGCTATGTATCTTAAGGCTGCGGCCACGCTGGCGCTGATCGCGCTCATGCTTGAGAGTGGTGATGTCGCCAGCTCTCCAAGCATGAGCACCGGGAGTCCTGCCTATTTCGCAAACGCGCACGGGGGGCATTGTGGGTAAATTGAGCGCGGTTGATAGTCTCTCTTTTTTTGTTTACGCAAGTGCCAAGCATGGGTGAGCATCCGTGCGCGCGTACCGCGGGGTCGGGACGGGACAATTTCACTTGCCGAAACTAACCTCTGCAAGTACCGTGCGGTCAGCACGCTCAGCGCAAGCGTGGCTGCAGCCTAAGGCCGAGTCCATAGACGGACAGGCCGTGCTGAGGCGTGCGGACGCTCCGCGCTGAGCCCCTGCATCCTCAATGAGGATGCCTTGAGAGGGTGTTAACGCGAGCGTCCGCAGGCGTGCTGACGAGATGGAGGTTTCGGCCGAGCGCCAAGCTGTTTTTCAGCGCGCTGTCGGCTGAAAACCTCCAATCACAGCACAGCAGCGTCAACATCACAGCACCGTGACGTCGGCGCCATGACATTGACGTCAGTGCGTTGCGGGCGATTGGCCCAGCGACGTCACTGCCCCGCCTCCAACCACCTCCCCCCGGCTCCCTTCGCGCACACTGGCTCGCCTGTAAGTCCGTGCAATCGCGCTGACTGAAGCAGGCGAGCCTCAGCATTAGCGCGCCTCCGCTCTCCCCACCCCTCTATGGCCCGGGCCTTATGCCTCGTCCAGGGTTATTGCTTGCTGGCAGAAGGGGCGCTGAGGCTGAGGGAAAGTGGGTGCTTTCCCTGGCCTTAGACAGTGCGCCGTCCGGACTCGTGTCGGCGGGCGGGCCAGTGACGTCACGGAGCTGGTTCGCCCTCATTGGGCGAACCGCTCACGTGACCGGCCCTGCGCTCCGGCAAGCGCTTGAATTTAAAATTTACCTAAGACCTACGCTTCCGCGCGCTTGCGGATGCATAGGCGAGCCCCTACTAAAGCCGCTCTCATTGCGGCTGTAGGGGCTCACTGGTACGTACCAGCACGCCTCAGCATTATGCGCTGACCATGCCCGAGGCCTAACCCTAACCCTGGCTGTGCTGAAAAGCTGTGCAATGCAGCAAGTATAAGCTCATAGGGGTCCATGTCAAAATGGATTTGAACCAAAAGGTGGCACTTTGTGCTCATTTGCATGTCATTTCCCAGAATCCCTTGCTGCAGTGGAAGCACTGTGTGCTGGGTGATAATGGTGAAAGGCAGGGTTGCAGACCTGTTTAAGACATGCAAATGAGCACACAGTAATATTTCCATTTGAGTATATATATATATATATATATATATATATATATATATATATATATATATATATATATATATATATATATATATATATATATATATATATATAATCTATTAATATTATTTCAGTTCTTAGTGTGTAGTCAGAATTTAAATTAAAATCCATAATTGTCTTTGTTTAATTTTGTCTGGTGGGCTCATTCAAATAATAAATCAACTTGGTTAAGCAAATCCATAGATTGTGAATTATGTCAGGCCCTATATACAGATGTAGTAGGCATTACATTTGTTTTTTTTTTTAAATCAGTTCTGTAGTATTAGATAAGTGGATTTTTTTCTTCAACTCAATGCCGTTTTGTATGAGTTTTAATATAGCGCACATCCTTTGCTTTCTGTAGCTAGTTTTTAGCACACTTCCCCAGCAGTGCAAGATCTTTAGCAACACATTCCTATTTGTGATAATTTGTTGCCAATGTTTCCACCAATTTGAGCTGCAAACTGTAATAACAGATAATGTTAACTTAGTGATATAATACATTGTACCTACTGAGTAAGGCCTCGTCCAGGGTGACGCTGAGCGCACGCGCGTGCTCGAACACATTGCTACAATATTTGTCCAGCGTGAGCGTGCATGTCCACGTGAGCGCACGGTGCTCAGCTGCTTGGCGAGAAATCAATTTGATTTTCCACTCTCTGCTACATCACGTGAGCGTGATCCAGCTCCGTGACGTAATATCCGCCCCCACTGACGCCCCCCTACGTGCGCAAGTAGCAGGACACATCCCCCGAGCAAAATGAGCTCAAGCGCCGGCGCGCTTTTATTAACCCTGGCCGCAGCCTTAGGCTGTGTCCACTCTGCCACTGAGCGCGCTTGGTGCGTTTACTTCCGTAAATGTGAATCTGCATCGCCACACTCGCGCACGGGCACATACGCTTCCCCAAACTCGGCGCTTGGGGAGACAAAAAGAAAGTTGATTTTTGAAGCGTGCTCAGCAGCAGTCAATGCACACAGCCACACACACTACACACAGAAATAGCCCTTATCCACGCCCCCCCGCTTGCGCTTTCAAAATTATGCAGGACAGCCTGCGCTCCATGCTTGGTGAGGTTGGTGTCGTCACCGCTCTTAAGCATGAGCTGGCGCTCGTGCGCGGTGACGTCACGCTCTCTGCTGGGCCGTGCGATTTATGGCCAGCTAGTTGCGCGCACTGGTGAGGGTGTCAGGGGGGTGTGGCCATGATGTCACGGAGCTGGTTCACCCTCATTGGGCGAACCATTCATGTGACGCGGCAGTGAGCGGTATAATCAAATTTACTTGCCTCTGCAAGCAGCTAAGCGCCGTCCATGCGCAGGCACTCGCTCACGCTGGCCACACACATTGCAGCAATGTGTTTCATCGTGGCCAGCGCGAGCGCGCCCGCTCAACATCACACTGGACGAGGCCTTATGCGGCAACGCTGCCGCTGAGCGTGCTCATGCCTGAGAGTGGTGACGTCACCAACTCGCCAAGCATGAGCTCTCGGCTGTCCTGTATATTTTTTTTTCAAGCGCGACAGAGGGGGCATGGCCGTGCAGTGACTGGCGCTGAATGGTTGTCATGCGACCCTTCAGCTAACCTGAAATCAATTTTATCTCTCGCGTAGCACCAGCGAGCTACGGGCACGAGTGCTCGGCATGTGGGCGTTCATATTAACATTCATTAATGTAAATGCGCCAATCGCGCTCAGCGGCAACGTGGACGCAGCCTTACAGTGACTGAAGGATTTAGTTAACCTTGGGAAGCAGCATCTTTGCTGATCGATCATGGGGGAACAACGATTACCTAAACTGCCAATCAGTTTTCAATAAAGTTAATCAAAGGCGGCATATATCAAAACAAAAAAGTAGGTTTTTTTATGTGCCGCTTGGATTGTCTCTTTAATGTAGCAGGACACATACAACACACCAGCGGAAGCGGACACCATTGTGTCTATATTAACAACATGTGTTTTAATAGCGCCTGCTACATCTGTATATGTATGCACTCGCCTCTCAAATTGTAATCCCTTCAATGCAATCCTAAATGTTGTTTTGTCCGTTCTGATACAAGAACTGTAAATTGTAATTTCTAGAGAGGAGGAAAGGTAATGGAGAAGTCTATTTCCACATATAATTATGAGAAGCCTAAAATAAAAAGAATATTACAGCAGCAAGAAAAACACTGTCAGTTTGGATTAAAGAGAAAAGGCATCATTAAATTAAATGCATTTGTATTTTACAATGGTGTAACAAAGCATCCTCTTTTACCAACATTTTTTTAATCATCTAATGCTTGAGTCTGGTAGCTATTAACTGCTCTAAAATACACAGAGGCACATGTAGAGTGGCACATTTATAAAATAAGTACATTTAAACTTATTTAAGTTTACATCATTGTGATATTTATTTACTTTTAGAGTGAAAAGGGAGCTGTTAAAAAAGAACAAACGTGTGCACCTCAGCCATTGCCTACTATTCCTGAATTGGA
This sequence comes from Ascaphus truei, assembly GCF_040206685.1. Lineage (NCBI taxonomy): Eukaryota > Metazoa > Chordata > Amphibia > Anura > Ascaphidae > Ascaphus > Ascaphus truei. The sequence goes on from NC_134483.1 coordinate 120,282,011, forward strand.
CCCTGCTATCGGGTTACTAATGCCTCCACCATACACGGCCAGCCATATTGCAGTGGTCTGTGACCACAATTACACAGTGGAAGATACAGTGCATCAAAGGAAGAGGATACAGCAGCTGGAAGACCAAGTTGATAAACTCAGGAAAAAGCTTAAGACTGCAAACCAGAGGTGCAGAAGACAGGAGCGGCATGTGGATAGACTGGAAAAAGAGGTGTCAGAGTATAAACAGGGAAGCGGTTATGTGATCCTCCCTAGTAATTATTTTGAGGTTTTCAGTGAAGCTGAGTCGATGGCTCTGAGGCACAATGAGTCTTTAAACTTCTTTCAGTACCCCATAAAGCCATTGTAATAGAGCATTGTTGCGGTAGCAACTGTGCAGAAGCCTAAATAATCTAGTTTACCCAATCTTTATCACGATAATTGCTTTTCTGCAAATGGTGTAGCTTATTTTAATACACATGCTTATAACACAACTCCTGTTTTCTGTTACTCCTGCTAGGAAAAGTTTTGAGCATTTATCCAAATAAAATACTATTTTGACTTTATTTGACAAACGATTTGAAGCTTTTTGTGGCTAAAATTGCATGAGGTGTTTTTTTTTTGTTTTTTCCAATTGCTATTTATTTCAATGTCTTAAAAAAAAATATTGGATGTCATTGCAAATGTTTGTTCTGGATGAGAATACAAACAATATATTTTTTTTCAGTAAATGTAAAATAACAGACTTTGTTTTTGTAAAGTTGACATTTAAAGTGAATTGGGTCAGGAAGTGTCTTTAATTTACATGTCTTTCCAGTAGTCTTGATTTTTATTTTCCAATTGCAATCTTCCAAAATAGATTTGGTAAAAAAAAAAAATTGTAATCAGATTAAATGTCTACACTAACATATTTCATAGCATTTGGAATATAAAATATAATAATAAAGTTCAAATTATTATTATTTTTTTTTGTATTTTGTTTTGCTAAACAAGATGTACAGTATTCTATTCATTAACCTTCAATTGATATATATCAAATAAAAAATACCACTTGTGCTCACATTTTGTATGTCTCAGACATGTCTGCAACCCTGCCTTTTGCCATTATTGCCTTGCATACAATGCTTCCACTTCAGCCAGGTATGTATGTATGTCTGTATGTATGTATGTCTGTTTTTTGTTTATATAGTGCCATCCATGTACATAGCGCTTCACATCAGTAATACACGTGACATAAATTATTATAACACATAATGGGAATAAGCGCTTTAGACATGAAAGTAACAATAGGAAATGGAGTCTCTGTCCCAGGGAGCTTACAATCTAAGTGGGGAGAGCTTACAGCGATAGGAGGGTTGTTCTGGTAAGTGCGTCTGCAAGGGGTCAGTGAATATGAGATGTATAGTATCCGCCAGCAGAACTATCCATATGCAGTGTTTTTAAGAAGGTCCTAAAGGTGGAGAGAGAGGTTGTTAGTCGGACATTGAGAGGAAAGTGCATTCCAGAGGTGTGGGGCAGTGACTGAGATGGTTTAGGTGGGATAGGGCATCAGATAAAAAAAAAGGGATAGACAGAAGACACCCTTGAGCTGAAGAGTCGGGCAAGTGTATAGCGAGAAATTAGGGCTGACATGTAAAGAGGGGCAGAAGAGTGTATAGCCTTAAAAGCGAGGCGGAATATTTTGTAAGTAATACTGGATTTAATAGGGAGCCAGGAGAGGCGCCGAGACAGATTCAGGAGAGAGTAAAGTGATTTTAGCACCAGCATTTAGGATAGATTTGAGGGGGGAAACAGGTGAGAGGCAGGTAGGCTGAACTGTAGAAGGTTACAATAGTCGAGACGGGAGAGAATGAGGGCATGTGTTGGTTTTAGCAGTAGAGCTAGAGAAGAAAGGGCGTATCTTTGCAATGTTACGGGGGAAAACAACCGGTTTTAGCTGCGATGTGAATGTGAGGGAGAAGTCAAATGTGACACCAAGACAGCGTGCTTGTGATACTTGCTGTATGATATGGGTGTGTGTCAACAGTAATGTACAAGGGGGCAATACGGCCATGCTTACATGCAAACGAGTAGTGTGTGTGTTTATAGGTTGTGTATATATTTCCCTGTGTAGATATATGCTTGGACTACAATAGGTTTTGTTCATTGTGGGTTACTGTGTCCGTGACACCACATTGTGTGTGTTTGTGCGCACGCACACACACACATATATGTGTGTGTGTGTGTGTATGTGTTCGACAAATCACCCAAAAACCAAAAAATCTACTCGCCACCTAGTCCCGCCCCCAACCCCGCTTTAAAATAAAATATATAAATAAAATACATTTAATAAATTCCTAGTCAGAACAACATTCATTTTTGACATAAATGTATTTATTGTATTACATTATACTACAATTAGGCCTTGTTACGTGTGTGTGTGTGTGTGTCAGATCTAGAAATGAAAGCCAGGTGTGAATGACTAGTTTCCTGAACCTCCTAACCAGTGTCTGGATGCCCTCGCTTCATAATATCTAAAGCAGCAATCCCGCCTGGGATCTTACCTGATCCGCAGTCCCTCAATGTCCAGGTACCTCATTCCCGCAATGTAATACATTGGAGGGAAGGTGTTCCTTACCTGTCTTCTGGGTTAGGGGGGATTCCGATGTCTTCCGTGTGAAGCTTGAGTCAGATCTGGAAGACAGCAGTATGGGTTATTTCGGTGTAGTATAGGGCAAGTAAGATATATAGGGTAAATAAGAGATCCAGAGTGTGGGGGGGGGGGGAGAGAGAGTGTGGGGGGGAGAGAGAGAGGTGGGCGGGGGGGTAGAGAGAGGGGGGGTAGAGAAAGTGGGGGGGGTAGAGAAAGTGGGGGGGGTAGAGAAAGTGGGGGGGGTAGAGAGAGTGGGGGGGGGTAGAGAGAGTGGGGGGGGTAGAGAGAGTGGGGGGGGTAGAGAGAGTGGGGGGGGGGGTAGAGAGAGAGTGGGGGGGGAGAGAGAGAGGTGGGGGGGGGAGAGAGGTGGGGGGGGGGAGAGAGAGGTGGGGGGGGGGGAGAGAGAGAGAGGTGGGGGGGGGGAGAGAGAGAGAGGTGGGGGGGGGGGGAGAGAGAGAGGTGGGGGGGTAGAGAGAGAGAGGTGGGGGGGGGGTAGAGAGAGAGAGTGGGGGGGTAGAGAGAGAGAGAGAGTGGGGGGGTAGAGAGAGAGAGTGGGGGGGTAGAGAGAGAGAGTGGGGGGGTAGAGAGAGAGAGTGGGGGGTAGAGAGAGTGGGGGGGGTAGAGAGAGTGGGGGGGTAGAGAGAGAGAGGGGGGGTAGAGAGAGAGTGGGGGGGTAGAGAGAGTGGGGGGGGTAGAGAGAGTGGGGGGGGTAGAGAGAGAGAGGGGGGGGTAGAGAGAGAGAGTGGGGGGGGGTAGAGAGAGAGAGTGGGGGGGGGGGGTAGAGAGAGAGAGTGGGGGGGGTAGAGAGAGAGTCGGGGGGGGTAGAGAGAGTGTGGGGGGGGTAGAGAGAGTGTGGGGGGGGTAGAGAGAGTGGGGGGGGGGTAGAGAGAGAGAGAGTGGGGGGGGTAGAGAGAGGGGGGGGGGTAGAGAGAGTGGGGGGGGGGTAGAGAGAGTGGGGGGGGTAGAGAGAGGGGGGGGGGTAGAGAGAGTGGGGGGGGGGTAGAGAGAGTGGGGGGGGTAGAGAGAGTGGGGGGGTAGAGAGAGTGGGGGGGGTAGAGAGAGTGGGGGGGGTAGAGAGAGTGGGGGGGTAGAGAGAGAGAGTGGGGGGGTAGAGAGAGGGGGGGGGGTAGAGAGAGGGGGGGGGGGTAGAGAGAGTGGGGGGGGGGGGTAGAGAGAGAGAGAGTGGGGGGGGGTAGAGAGAGGGGGGGGGTAGAGAGAGTGGGGGGGGGTAGAGAGAGTGGGGGGGGTAGAGAGAGTGGGGGGGTAGAGAGAGAGAGTGGGGGGGTAGAGAGAGAGTGGGGGGGGTAGAGAGAGGGGGGGGGTAGAGAGAGGGGGGGGGGGTAGAGAGAGAGAGTGGGGGGGGGGGTAGAGAGAGAGAGTGGGGGAGAGAGAGAATGTGGGGGAGAGAGTGTGGGGGAGATAGAGAGAGTGTGTGGGGGAGAGAGAGAGAGTGTGTGGGGGAGAGAGAGAGAGTGGGGGAGAGAGTTTGGGGAGGGAGTGGAGAGACAGGTGGGAGACAGAGGGGAGAAATGGTGGGTGATACACAGAGAGAGAGGTTGGGTGACTGACTGGGGCGGGGGTGACTGACTGGGGCGGGCGTGACTGACTGGGGCGGGTGTGACTGACTGGGGTGACGGGGTGACTGACTGGGGTGACTAGGGTGACGGGGTGACTGGGTGGGGTGACGGGGTGACTGACTGGGGTGACGGGGTGACTGACTGGGTTGACGGGGTGACTGGGTGGGGTGACTGACTGGGGTGACTGGGTGACAGGGTGGGGTGATTGGGGGGTGGGGTGGCGGGACACTTCTGGTATCCTACCCACACACACACTCTCCCATGCATGCACACACACTTTCCCATGCATGCACGCACGCACACTCTCCCATGCATGCACGCACTCTCCCATGCATACACACACACTCTCCCATGCATGCATGCATACACACACACACATACACACACTCCCATGCATGCATACACACACACCCATGCATGCATACACACACATATTCTCCCATGTATGTATGCATACACATACTCTCCCATGTATGTATGCATACACATAAATACACACATACACACGACAGGGGGAAAAAGAGGAAAGACCGCGCGACCGAGCACCACCACCACTGCCCCGCTCGCCCCCCCGCGACCATCTCCAGCCCCGCGTGGGGATCAGGAAGTGGCGCGGGAAGCCGGGGTAAGCGGGGAACACTCCCAACCAGCCCCGCGCAGGTATCGCGAGAAGGGGGGGACACCTCCGTCCCGCGCGGGAAGCCGGGGTAAGCGGGGAACACCCCCAGTACCATCACCAGGGGAACGGGGGAAGTGGGAAGTGGCGCGGGAAGCCGGGGGGGGGGGGAGAAGGGGGGACACCTCTGTCCCGCGCGGGAAGCCGGGGGGGGGAGAAGAGGGGGACACCACCGTCCCGTGCGGGAAGCCGGGGTAAGCGGGGAACACCCCCAGTACCATCACCAGGGGACCGGGGGAAGTGGGAAGTGGCGCGGGAAGCCGGGGGGGGGGGGAGAAGGGGGGAGACAGCTCCGTCCCGCGCGGGAAGCCGGTGGGGGGGGGGAGAGAAGAGGGGGACACCTCCGTCCCGCGCGGGAAGCCGAGGTAAGCGGGGAACACCCCCAATACCATCACCAGGGGAACGGGGGAAGCGGGAAGTGGCGCGGGAAGCCGGGGGGGGGGAGAAGAGGGGGACACCTCCGTCCCGCGCGGGAAGCCGGGGTAAGCGGGTGCCGGGGAGAGAAGGGGGAACACCCACGCTACCATCTCCAGGGGGGAAGTGGGTAGTAAGGGGGAACTGGAGGCAGGGAAGGAGCAGAGGGGATGAAGGATTGGAGAGTGCTTACTCTCGTACTCTCCAATAGATCCCCTGGCAGAAAAAATGGCCGTTCGTTGGGGGCGGGCTCATATAGAGCCTGGCCACGCGCCCACAAAGCCTGGGAGCGCGCGCCAATCAACTGGCAGGTAGGGGCAGTTTTTTTTTTTTGTTTCAGCGCGAGCGCGGGAAAAACAGCAGCGCGAGCGGGGGAAATTTAAAAAAACAAACACGTGTTCTGCATGGGCCAATATTTACTCGCCCGGGGATTAAATCCACCCGACCCGGGCGTGTAAATGTATAGGATTGTCGAACACTGTATATATATATATATATATATATATATATATATATATATATGTGTGTATGTATATATGTATATATGTATATATGTATATATGGGCCTATGCAGAAAGGTCCGAAAAATTGCATTCGCCAGGGTTTCAATTCGCCAGGTTTTTGGCGTGTTAACCTCGCTGTATGCAGGAAGGGCCGAATCCCTGGCGAATGAATGCGCCACCACCATTTGATAAAATGGCTAGTAACCGGTGGCGAGACGGCTGCCTGGCGAGAAATTGCCGAGAAGCCGTCCCCTGGCGAGATGTGTCTGCAGCAGAGAGAGTTCCGCTGCTCTCTCTGCGCAAACATCGGCACATTAAAAAAAAAATTATAAACCATTTTTATTCATAGTGTACATGTGCAGGATACCGGCACCCCATAAAGGAGCCTGTATCTCGGGAAGCAGGGGGTCCCCGGACCTAAAACCAAAGCGGTTCAGCTCCGGAGACCCTCTGTACATCTACACTTTGAATAAAACACATATATAAATAAACACTCATTCCTTACCTTTGCGGCTATGTGCTACGGTAACGAAGCAACATGAATGTATTTTTAATAATAGTGTACTGTGAGCAGGGGGTCTCTGAGCCACAAATCAATGCGGTTCAGCTCAGGGGACCCCCTGCTCCCGCACAATATTATTAAAATACAGAAATGCTGCTTCATTACCATATCATATAGCCGCTAAGGCAATGAAGGGTTAAGGCAGAATAGCATGTTTTTTGGGGACATTTGCCCCCAATAAACATTGCAATAAACAACATACACCCCCTGTGTATTTAAAATACATAAACAACAATAAATACATATAGTACTCACCACCCATTTCCGGCTGCCACGATGAAGGCCATCCTCCTCTTCATCCTACCCATGCCCCCTCCGCTGCTGCAAAACAGACACAAAAATTAAAACATCCAAAGTAATGTCACCTAACCCCTTAATCACCATAGCGGTTATTAACCGCTACAGTCATTAAGGGGTTAACCCACCCTCACTCACCACTCGGGACGCCTACATACCCTCCCCCACTAACCCCCCACCCCGTGAGGCCTAACCACCCTCACCCACTACCCACAAGGGAGGCCTACCCACATACCGTTGGGGAACCCACCCCCAGTACCCACAATAAAAACAATACAGTGACCCACAATAAACTTTATGGTATTTATTAAATGCATTACCCACCCCCTGTGCCCCCCCATAAATACAAGATTTATCCGTTTACAAACAGGGTTCATAACACAGCCCCACGCGAGTCCCCGGTGGGCTGGCGGGGCACCTGACAGACATACAGGGTGCCAGCAGCTCGTTTCAAACAGGTTCTGGAGGCCTGTTGGTGGGTCCCGCCAAGCGCCATGGCCCCCAGGTGGTCTCCTTGTGTCACCGTGGGCCACAATTGGGTCCCCACGGTAGGCCCAAGGATGTCTGGGAGCCCCGGGTCAGACCCACAGGTGTCTGCAGGGCCTCGGGTGGTTCCCTCGGGGGTCTGGGGAGCTCACGAGTGCTCACTACGGGTCGGCGGTGCCCGCAAGGATGTGGGACCACCGCTTCATCCCCGCACCTATGGGTCGGCGGTGCCCCCAAGGATGTGGGACCACCGCTTCATCCCCGCAGACTACGGGTCCGCAGTGCCCCCACAGATGGGAGGCCACAGCTTCATCCCCGCAGGTGTCACCTGTGGAACCACCAGCCTGATACCCGTGAGATACCCGAGGAGACCACAGGTGGTCTCCAGAGGTCTCACGCAGAACCACGGAACAAACCCTGAATGTCAAAAAAAATAAACCTGGCCTATACACTGGCGACACGTTTAATCCTTACTTGGCTAGTTCCGCAAGCCGGGAGATTTCCCGGCTTGCTAGCCAAATCCCTCGGCGTGCCGCGCGTCACCGATGCGCGGTCACGCTTCATCGGGTGCCTGCGCCCCATGCGCGTGTGCCCAGGGCTCCCCGAGGGAGCCCTTGTGTCCCGCGATGTGGGGGACGGCGGTGGGGGGTTCCGGGGGACCCGGCGGACCCGGAGAGGGGAGGGGGAAGCCCCGATCGGAGAACCGCTCTTCCGAGGCTTCGGCGCGCGCACGGGACACCCCGGCGCGCGCCCGGTTACTGTCGCGGCCGAGACCGGGTAAATGTAAGAATAAACTCGGCCGCGACAGTACATTCAATACATGACCCCCACCCCCCCCCCCCCAACACCTACAGTACAATAATGTGCAAAATAACTATTATCCAGATAGGGATAATAGATTATTTGCCCATTATTAAAAAAATTAACTAGCATATTCAAATGAATAAAGTACTACTGACCTCATCAATAAGAAGTCTCCGTCGCCAGCAACATCCTTGTCTTGCCCACATAATACATAGCCAATACACAGCCAATACATTGCAATTACATTCAGATATCAATAAACCCCTTAAACACCTTATCGGATAATAACCGCAAAGGTAATTAAGGGGTTAAGCCACACTGGCCCGATACCCACCCTTCACCCATGGATTTGTACATTGGCTTCATCATGCAAATATATATATATATATATATATATATATATATATATATATATACACACACACACATGATGAACCAATATACAAATAAATGTAGAAGGGTTATCAAAAACATGCTGTACTCAAAATAACACTTCTCCATAAAGACACACTACAATAAAAATAATTTCCTTTCATAATCCTAACTGATCTTACAATCAAAAACATCAAATGCCAATCAAAAACCTCAAATGACAATCAACACATTACATTTACATTGTATATATGATGCATAGAATCTAAGCACCATATACATTCTGCAAATGTATGTTAACAATAACATTGCAAGCAAAATACAGATACCTCCAAACAAGTATACTATTTTAACCAATCCAGTAAACATTAATCAATTAGCATTCATTAATGACATCCCTAAACAATTTACATTCCATCACTAACAATTAAACAATTAACTAATTCAAGCCTGGAACTGAACAATTTAGCCTGAGAAAAAATATAAGTACCAACAAGCATACAAAATTGAAAACCAAGGCTAACCGTGACCTCAAGTACACCATACAATAGCAACGATTACATCTATCTAATTTTAAAATACTTTAAACACACATTTAAGCATAGCAGCATAGACAAATTAATTTAAAATACATCAAATCAAGCTTTTAAAACAACATCAGTTCTTACCCTGTATGTATATATCTCTCTAGATATACATACATACATACAGTGGCAAGAAATGATATACCACAAATAAATAAATACACATGTTAAAAAATCATTAAAAAAAATTAACAAGTTCAATTAAATACATTTCTTTAGTTCACTTACCATTACTTGACCCCACCTACTCCCGTTGAACTGCTTACTCACGAACAAAACCACCAGGCACAGGAACCCATAAAATAAAAAACCATAAAAAAATAAACATTAAACTAAAAATCCAAATCAATCCACGGGTCTTCTAATTGTAATCCATCTTCATCTGTATTCTTCTTTCTTCTATCTTCTTCCGGGGTCTTCTTTCCGTCTTCGGCCACGCCCTGGTCTTCTTTCTTCTCCTGAGGTCCTTCCTCCTCGGCTTCTGGCTTCAAAATGAGACGACATAGGCTTTTAAAGGCCTATGACGTCACATTTTCGTCATGGTTCCCACGGTCCTGATTGGGCCGTGAAAACCATGTGTTTTGGCCGATAGAAAAAAAAATGATGACGTCACTTAAAGGCAATGAAAGCACAGCCAATCAGAATGGCTTTGCTTCAATTGCCTTTAAGATGACGTCATTAAAAGAAACATGGCCGTCCACACATGGTACGGTAGCCAATCAGAGCGTGGGAACTCTATCCCTACTCTGATTGGCTCTAGTACCATGTGACAGGCTTTCAATGACGTCACATCCGTTCTCCCCCAAGCCTCTGTCACATGGTATACTAGAGCCAATCAGAGTAGGGATGGAGTTCCCACGTTGGTTTTGTTCGTGAGTAAGCAGTTCAACGGGAGTCGGTGGGGTCAAGTAATGGTAAGTGAACTAAAGAAATGTATTTAATTGAACTTGTTAATTTTTTTTAATGATTTTTTAACATGTGTATTTATTTATTTGTGGTATATCATTTCTTGCCACTGTATGTATGTATGTATATCTAGAGAGATATATACATACAGGGTAAGAACTGATGTTGTTTTAAAAGCTTGATTTGATGTGTTTTAAATTAATTTGTCTATGCTGCTATGCTTAAATGTGTGTTTAAAGTATTTTAAAATTAGATAGATGTAATCGTTGCTATTGTATGGTGTACTTGAGGTCAGGGTTAGCCTTGGTTTTCAATTTTGTATGCTTGTTGGTACTTATATTTTTTCTCAGGCTAAATTGTTCAGTTCCAGGCTTGAATTAGTTAATTGTTTAATTGTTAGTGATGGAATGTAAATTGTTTAGGGATGTCATTAATGAATGCTAATTGATTTATGTTTACTGGATTGGTTAAAATAGTATACTTATTTGGAGTTATCTGTATTTTGCTTGCAATGTTATTGTTAACATTCATTTGCAGAATGTATATGGTGCTTAGATTGTATGCATCATATATACAATGTAAATGCAATGTGTTGATTGTCATTTGAGGTTTTTGATTGGCATTTGATGTTTTTGATTGTAAGATCAGTTAGGATTATGAAAGGAAATACATTTTATTGTAGTGTGTCTTTATGGAGAAGTGTTATTTTGAGTACAGCATGTTTTTGATAACCCTTCTACATTTATTTGTATATTGGTTCATCATGTGTGTGTATATATATATATATATATATATATATATATATATATATATATATATATATATATATATATATATATTTGCATGATGAAGCCAATGTACAAATTCATGGGTGAAGGGTGGGTATCGGGCCAGTATGGCTTAACCCCTTAATTACCTTTGAGGTTATTATCCAATAAGGTGTTTAAGGGGTTAATTGATATCTGAATGTAATTGCAATGTATTGGCTTTGTATTGGCTATGTATTTTGTGGACAACAAAAGACCAGGATGTTGCTGGCGACAGGGGCTTCTTATTGATGAGGTCAGTAGTAGTTTATTTATTTGAATATGCTAGTTAATGTGTTTAATAATGGGCAAATAATCTATTATCCCT